>NC_047107.1:57526313-57826313 GCF_902500255.1 Thalassophryne amazonica | reverse complement strand
CCTGCACGCAGCCTCTCTTGCAAAGCATGTTAAACCGGTGGTCGTCATCCCTGACGAGGATGAACACGAGCAACAAGATGATGATGACGATGAGCCAGAGCCGCTGATCGCGGTCAGCGACATTTCAACATCCAGCATGCATTCACAGCCACAGGTATGGTGCAAAAGTTATAAAGTGCATACACTCATTTTCTAAACTTTGTGTTAAGTTTTATTATTTTCCTCCCTAATTCTTCGTAGGAACTTGATATATTTGATCAGGCGTTTGGACCTCCGAACGGAGGCTTTGATGACAGGTGAGAAAGCTTTTAGCTGTTATTTGGAGTTATTCTAGGGGTTTTGTTCTATATCTTTTCAGCAAGGTAATATAGGTGTGGAGGTGTAAGCCAGTTAATAATGGGTTTGTTACAAAACTACCAAAAGATGGATGTGTCTTAAAGAACAAGGAGTTTAGACATGGACTTTTAGAAGTCAAGAATGTGATATGTTCTTTATAGCAGAGTGTTTTCTTCATACAGTAATATAATTGAGATTTTGAGGATGTTTATATAAAACTGTAACCATATATAACAGTAAGAAGGCAGATTTAAAAAATGTCTATTTGATAATACAGTAAAACTTGCCTAAACAGTCATCGTATAAACCAGATACTTGCACTCACTGGACAAAAGCAAAGGTCCCAATGTTTTTGTATAGTTTTCCATGTAATGGACACCGTATATACTGGATTTTGTATAAGGGATTTTTGCTCACATCGGACAAAACAGCCCATCCCATTGCAATGTATTTCCATTACAAAATCCCTTGCATGTATCGGAAAGAGCAGTCTGAGCATGCCCAGTCACAACAGAGGTATGAAATGAAGTTCAGCACTGACGTTAGCCGATTCAAGGAAAGTGGGTACTATATTTCCTTGATTAAAAGCCCAGGCGGTAATTTTTTCAAACCATGCTCGGACACAGCACTTAAACGAGGCAGGCCTTTGTTCAAGGTCGGTGATTATTAACAAAATTCTGCTTACTGCCTGCACTGTAATATGGTGTTACGTTTCACATATATCCCTGGGTGTGGCGAACCAACGACAACCACTTTAGATCAGAGCCCTCTGCGTCCCTGCAAACCCTCTCCGTAGCCTGACACGCACCTGCTAAACGATGAAGATCACAAAGGCTGTGATTGGCCACTTTTCTGGTTTCACTCCTTCCTCTCCAGTCATATTTTAAAAGTTTTTGCAGTGCACCTGCCAATTACATTTCAATCATGGATCAAATGGAGAAACCTTTGGCAGAAAAGTCCGCAAATATGACCGACAGAGTCTTAAAAATTACAAAGACAGTCAAATGGCCGGCAGTACATGAAGGGAAATTGCACGTAGCATAAAGTTGGTTTGGAGGTTAATGATTGTATAAAGAAGTGGAGCTCGTTGAGGGACAAATTAGTCCAGAAAACGCCACTGTTCCTGCGGAAAATTGCATTAACATGCAACTGAGAACTTTAAAAGGGACATGCGCATGTTGACGTCATTGTGTGGCCAGAGAGTTACAGAGATGTAGAAGCACAAATCAAGCTTTAGAATTTTAAGGTACCACTCCACAGCAGACTTAAGAAAAAAGAATGACTCGACTAAATGTAATCTTTTTAATGCACATAAGTTTTAACCTGGTCATTAAATGAGGCAGGTCCTGACTCAAGGTCAGGTGTTTAATCAAGGAAATACATAAGCCTAATTGGTGTTGGGGATTCCCCGTAGATCATTCGGCGCCTCCTGACTGTAACTAATCAGTTACATTTATGGAACGATGGATTTTGTTACATACATATAGTGGACTTTGATTACAACAGACAGAATTCGCTGGTCCACCTGAATCCATTGTATGCAAGTTGTACTGTATCCCTTGAAGGACATTATCCCTCTGGTTCTGTTGAATTAGGCAAAAAGGAGTTGATCCCTGTGTCAAAAAAAAGTCCAACTCACAGAGGCTACAGGCTGTTGTCCTTTCTGAGCATTTTATTGCATATATCTGAGATAATGAGGCTTGGTGTGGTTAATGGTACTAATGGACCATCTGATAAGTTTGTGCTGCAGTATTGCCACCGAGTGAAATTTTTGCATTATTTAATTTGAAAGTTGGCAGATGTTTGTTAGTTTGTGATGTTGGCTTCACTGTTACTCGATGATTACAGAGGCAAAAGTGGGTAATAATTTTTAATAACTGCTTCCAAATCACGATTTATGAAAGCCACTGCCCAGTCCATAAAGATATGTACGTATAAATAAAACACCCAGACTAAGGTTAGCTTTCGCCTGTGTAACTTTTGAGATGACATTTAACAAAGGGTTTTAACAAAAAATATTGCATTAGCCACTTAGAAATTAGGTGCGTGTGTGTGTGTGTGTGGTGCTGACATTTTCAGAGCCCATAAGTAATGGGACATTCTAAATATCAGAAATTAGACCTTCTGTCTCTTCATAAAATTCTCAAAATCCAAGTGAGTTACCTTTAACACTGTCTGTTAGCAGTGGAAATAAAGATTCTCTTCAAAGGACTGTGTGGTTTTTGTTTGACAGAGATCTTCAAATTGATAGTCTGAAGCGTGAACTGGAGCTGTTGAGAGCAGAGCTGGAAAAAGTCAAAGCAGAGGTACGTGTGCGTGCGCGTGTGTGCATGCATGTGTGTTTCTGATGTCTCTTTGTTCTCAGACTGTAGACGGCGTTATTAATGTGTGAAAGAATCTGGTTGCTTTTGAGTAAATGCAAATGTTGATTTGTGGAAACCGACGACAATAAGAAGAAAGGGTGAATCATGTTCATTTGTGGCTTTTAATATTTGGCTTTAAATGTCAAATGTCATTTTCAAACCTTAATTCCTTCTTCTTTTATTGCGTGATACAAATGTAAAAAGATGAGCAAAATGGCAAGCTGTGGGTGATTTTAAAATGGAATGCTCTTCATGGATTATGGTTTTAATACACACTTGTATATTTAACAGATGCTTTTATCTTAAACTGCATTCACAAATGCCAGGAGCCTCTGTGCATGGTGTGCATCAGCAGCAATTTTGTTTTGTTGTCACATTTATACACAGATTGGAGTAATGTGCATTTAATCCCCTGACTGTTTAGTTACGATGCATCCGAAAAGTATTCACAGTGTTTAACTTTTTCACATTTGGTATGTTATAGCCATACTCCAAAATGGAGTAAATCCATCTTTTTCTCTCAAAAGTCTACCTCAACACCCAATAATGACAAAATTTAAAGTTTTTTTTTTCTTTTTTTTTTTTTTTCTTTTTTGCAGATTTATTAAAAATAAAAAAACTAAAATCACATGTACGTAAGTATTCACAGCCTTTGCTCAACAATTTGTTGATGTACCTTTGGCAGCAATTAGTCTTCTTGAATATGATGCCACAAGCTTGGTGCCACCTGTCTTTGGGCAGTTTTGCCCATTCCTCTTTGCAGCACCGCTCGCGTTCTATCAGGTTGGATGTGGAGCGTCTGTGCGCAGCCATTTTCAGATCTCACCAGAGATGTACATTCGGATTCAGGTCTGGGCTCTGGCTGGACCACTAAAGGACATTCACAGAGTTGTCCTGAAGCCACTCCTTTGATATCTTGCCTGTGTGCTTAAGGTCATTGTCCTGCTGAAAATTGAACCATCGCCCCAGTTTGTTTTCATACATGATGTCTCTGTACATTAGATTAGATAGAACTTTATTGATCCCTTGGGAAGACTCCCTCAGGGAAATTGGAGGTTCCAGTACCATTGTATAGCAGCACACAGGGTAAGAAGCACACAAAGTATCAAAAGTGAAAGTAAAAAGAAAAACCGTTTGCAAATATAAATATGAGACATACTGGTTTACTGGCTACTACTGTTCCTCTCATTCGTGACCTCTGTCTTCCTGTTACTCCTCCTCCCTCTGGTGCCTGGATTCCTACAAACACAATGCCTGTCATTCACACCAAAGACTTCAGTCTTTGTTTCATCAGACCAGAGAATTTTGTTTCTCATGGTCTGAGAGTCCTTCAGGTGCCTTTTGGCAAACTCTAGGCGGGCTGCTATATGCCTTTTGTGGCTTGCATCTGGCCACTAAATCATACAGTGATGATTGTCCTTCTGGAAGGGTCTCCTCACTTCACAGAGGAATGCTGGAACGCTGACAGAGTGAGCATGCGGTTCTTTGGTCACCTCCCTGACTAAGGCCCTTCTCTCACAATCGCTCAGTTTAAACAGGCAGCCAGCTTTGTGAAGTGTTCTGGTGGATCTGAACTTCCATTTATGGATGATTGAGGTCACTGTGCTCATTGGGACCTTCAAAGCAGCAGAAATGTTTCTGTACCCTTCCTCAGATTTGTGCATTTAGATAGACCTCCTGTCTCGGAGGTCTACAGACAATTCCTTTGACTTCATACTTGGTTTTTTCTCTGACATGCACTGTCAACTGTAGGACCTTATATGTAGACAGGTGTGTGTCGTTCCAAATCATGTCCAATCAACTGAATTTACCCCAGGTGGACTCCATTGAAGCTGTAGAAACATCTCATGGATCATCAGTGGAAACCGGATGCACCTGAGCCCAATTTTGAGCTTCGTTGGAAAGGCTGTGAATTTTTATATATATATATATATCTGTACACTCTTGCTTGCTGGATTTATTCCATTTTGGTGTATAAAAAAAAAAAAAAAAAAAGTGGCGCAAGTGAAGCACTGTAGATGCTTTCTGGATCCAGTGTAAAGCTCCTTTCACACCTGGCCTACTTCAAGTTGCGTCATGACGACGCCACGTTGATAAAACCTTGTGCTGAGTTGATGCAGGTCAAAGTCACAACACTGAGGGACACAAAGGGCGAAGCAAAACGGACGCCAAAAATTAAACATGTTTAATTTTTTTTCTACGTCGAGCACAGGATGCAGAAAGGAAGTAGTTTTCTCGCAAGTTGAGGCAACTTAACGGTACTTAATGTGACTGGATGCTACACCCACACAATATAACGTTACCCGACGCCAATTTGATTCCTGCTGTGCTCCATTATTGCCGAGCTATAAATCATGAAGGATTGTTGTTGAACTTTTTATACCGTATACACAATGCAGTAAAACTATACTGCTCAAAGAGCCCCCTGAACAATTAAAAGGGAAAAAAAAAAGCTCATTGTAGCCTGACTGCAGCTCATCACGCTCACCCCAAGTTCTCTCACAATTGTGTTAAATAAAGTCCGGAAGTCCTGCTCACAGACTGATTGCCAGAGACAAAACATGTCCACATCCAGTATAACACCGGACATCTCCACATCTACTCATGGACGGTTCGCGTGTGTGTGAACGCCGTGCAGCTCCACAGTCACAGGAAGAAATATAAACTATAACAGAAATCAGAGCGCAGACCTGCAGCACAGCACAAGGACTATAGACTAGAAGATAAATCAGAGCGGACACAGTCTGCCTGCAGCTCCTCTACACTTCCCTCAAGCTTCTCCCCCCTGCTGTGCACAATTGACATACATTCCTACATTATTAGATAGGCAGTTAATGCAACTTGAAGCAGGCCCGGTGTGAAAGGTGCTTAAGTGATCAGTAGCTGCCCCCTTTTGTGAAACGTTGAGGTCACTGATTTACACAAACATCAGATCTTAGTCCTTCTGGATGCTGTACTTTGTGATGGACTGTTCTGTCTTTGGTTTTAATAAGGCTCAACGCTACATCACGCAACTGAAGTCCCAGATCAACAGTTTGGAGGCAGAGCTGGAAGAACAGCGGGCACAGAAACAGCGCGCTCTTGTAGAAAATGAGCAGCTGCGCATGGAACTGGAAGCTACACGTCGCCGAAATGCTGAACATGAGAGCTTGCAGACCACGTTTTTTGAAGCAGAAAGTAAGTTATACATTTGATGCTTCAACTCACAAAGACGGTGTAAAGTGTTTAGAAAAACTAATTTCTGTGCAGAAAGAGCTCAGGCTACTGAGCAACGCTACAATAAGTTGAAGGACAAGCACACAGAGTTGGTGGCCAGTCATGCTGAGTTACTTCGGAAGGTACAGACCAGCTGCAGTCGTGTGTTTTCACTTGTCAGCACCTTCCTATGCTTGATAACTAGTGTGAATGTCCTGACAGAATGCAGATGCTGCAAAGATGCTGTCAGCAACACAACAGACGCAGGAGGAAGTGGAAAGGACTAAGCAGCAACTCTCGTTTGAAGTTGATCGGATAAAACAGGAATGTGACATGAAGGTTGGTCATTTTATAATTTAAATATAACGCAATGCTAAAGTGCCCTTGGCTGTATGAGCATAAAAATTTGAAACAGAATGTGACCTTAAGACCTCTTAAAATATGTCAAGGTTAGCCATCTTTGAACTTGTCCAAGGTCTGTGTTGTCAAGAATGTTCCCTGTGAATGTGAAGACCCTGGCAGTAATAGGACTGGACTTATGCTGAACACAGACAGACGCAAGGCCTTCACAAAACCTGATGGCCATATTTTGGCATTGTGTAAAAATGAGTTGTACCTGATGGAACACCCCTTCACAGCACTTGTGTGGCTTGCTGTCAGTGTCTTGCTCATTGACTGTTGATATACTGGACAAACCTTGTGTGATGTCACCTGTACGTTGTCTGAGGAGCGGTTTTGAAGTTCAAATAGGATGCCTCCAGTTGTTGCTGTCTTACCAATGCCTAAAGCACAGTATAGCCTGTACAATTTTTGGTTGTCACAGATGAAAGGTCAGCATTGTGGAAAAAACAAAAAGCATGGCAATATCTGTGGTTGTTGCTCTGAAATGATGGCCTTGTTCCACTGTGTGACAGGTTCCAGGGCACCAGTTGTTACACTTTTGCGACCAAAGATAGCCTGGGAAAAATATCAGATAATGTTTCAAATTCTACAAATCATGTCTATAAATTACAGTGTAAAATGGTGCAATATAGCCTGTCTAAAGACTGGGATGAAACACTTTTGCTTCATCCCAGTCTTAATTAAAATGAAGCACACATGGAATTTGTTTTTTCACTGCAGTAAACTGAAAAAAGCAGTCGCCCTCACCAGAAATATAGTTTGTCTAATCTGCTCTCATAATTGAGCAAATACAAGAGTCTTCTTCCTTTGGCCTGGTTGTCAGGATGACAAGATAATGTTTCACTGTTTCCCAGGAGTCTGTATTGTATTGTTCAGTCTGCATACATCAGTTCTATTTCATTCCTCCTGACCGCCAGAGGGCGGTGCTTTAGCACCTGGATAGCTACATGTGCGCAGCACAGAGGTCGAGAATATATACCAACAAAGTCACGCCATTGGATGTGACCTGGGTGACGTGACTTGTTGTGTTTATATACCAGACGCACCCAGCACTCGCTTCTTTTCTACATTCTCGCATTCTTAGAGGTTGAGAACGCATTTAGCTGCGATTGCCGCTCTCGCTTGTAGCCTCGCAACCCACCTTCGGTTGGAGCTACGTGCACTGCACACATCCTCCAGAGGCTGTGAGACACGGTTTCACCGTTTTTTGTATTCTTTGACTGACGCCTGTCGTGAGTACACCTTCCTAAATGCCAGGTGAACGCCTTTGCCGCTGCCCTGCTGGGTATTTTCCTCTGTACACATTAGCTGTGTTGTTTCGATGAAAGCTGGCTATTTGTTTAGTTGTCACTAACCCCGTTAACTACGTGGTAGTGTGTGTATCAGAACCAGTATAGTGTGCTGTGTTGGGCTTGCCGTGAGTGTTTTCCACTCCTTGAAGTACTTCGTCTGCACTGCCGCCATTTGCTAAGTTTAACAGCTCCGCTAGCAGCTAGTGTTGTCGTCGTTGCTCTAAGTGACTTAGCACTTGGGCTGTGAGTTTTTCGGCTGTGTGCATCGTGTTATTACTGTGGCTGTGAGTGTTTCATGCTCCAGGCCTTGTATTAGCTTTTACACTGTGAGTGTTTCACGCGCCGTGCCTCGTGCCGAGTCGACGGCTGTGAGTGCTTCACGCTCCGTGCCTCGTGTCAAGTCGACGGCTGTGAGTGCTACACGCTCCGTGCCTCGTGTCAAGTCGACGGCTGTGAGTGCTTCACGCTCCGTGCCTCGTGTTACTATTTACACTGCGTGTGATTCACGCTTTGTCTTTCCATTTGTAATCGTCAGGGCTTGCATTAGCCATCTGCACGCAGTCCACAATGTTGACAGGGCCTTTGTTGCATGGCTGTAGTACCTGTTTGGCTCCCTTGAGCCCAGATGATGGGCATATGTTTTGCCTCTCGTGTCTTGGGATCGGACACCTGAGGGAAGCCCTGACTGGCGAGGCCTGCCTTAATTGTGCCAGCATGCCACTGGCAGAGAGATCTGCTAGACTTGCGGCATTGGAAATTGGAATATCTAGTGCGACTTTGGCCTCCAGCCCCAGGAAGGAACCAAAGCACCGTAAACGCCCACATGCAGGAGCCCCTTCTGCTAAGAAGGTTACTCATGACCATGCTTTGGCTGAAAAGGTCGAAACGTTGACTTCTGAGTTTGCTCAGATTAAGCCCTTGCTTCTGAATCTACAGCCTAGGGATGCAGTGACAGTTCCTGTTGTCCCTAATGAGGCTAATCAGACCAATGTAGTTACTCAGCAGGAGGAAGATGTCGTGTCTATTGCTGCGACTGATTCCTTGTACATGACAAGTGATATAAACTGTGTGGAGAATGAGGATGAGAGGGGTCTTTCTCCAAGCCATTCATTAGTGGGCTCTCACACCTCTGAGGCAGAGTCCCTGCCGCAAACCGGACCTGGACTATCCTTTGTCAAGCAAGCTGTTCGGTTGGCTTTATCCAGGCTTGGGGTCGACAATCCCCCTGCGGAAACCACCGCTTCAAGTGCCTTTTTCAAAGTCACTCAGAAGCCTGAGTTCAACGTTCCAGTTTCACAACCATATATCAAGGAGCTCCACCGATGTTGGGCGGACCCCAAATCATTGACCCATCTATCGCAGGACTGCAGAGCCCTTAGCTCTGTGTGATTCGGCGCAGTATGGAACCGTATGCCCGCCATTGACAGCATTATTGCAAACCTGGTTGTGGCTCCAGCTGATGCTGCACGGCCGGATGCCCGCTGCCCACGTCCTCAGTGTAGGGTCACTGATGACCTCCTCACCAAAAGCTATGACATAGCTGCTCGCATCGGTCGCCTAGCCAATTCACTGTCCCATTTAGCCCTTGCCCTCTCAAAGTCTTTGACGGAGGCAGAGGTTGATGATGCTACGCAAAGTCTTAGTGATGCCTCACTCCAGACCTTTGCTTATATGTCCAGAGAGCTTGGCAGACTGATGTAAACCCTTACCATCACTAGACATCAGGTGTGGCTTGCGCAGTCCCCCCTGTCCGAATCCTGCAGAGGCACACTCCGTTCACTGCCGGTTCTTCCAGGCCAAGTATTTGGACCTGTGGCCCAACAAACTTGGGAGCGTGCTGTTGAGGCTAGTAAATCTCGGCAACAATTTGTTGACCTACACCGGTCTTCCAGACCTCAGCCAGTCAGACGTGCTACAGCTTTTCACTCTACATCCAGGCTTCCGCTGACTCCCAGAGCTGCACATGCTTTTGCAGTTGAGGGCCAGCTCTCCCAGTGGCCTGCCTTTCGAGAGCCTACGGGCAGACCCCCAAGAACTGAACGGTTTCACAGAGCTTCCAGTAATCGTGCCCAGAGGTCCTCAGGGATGCGAGGCAGAGGTGGTCGGGTCTGACTGCCAATGTTTGGCCCCCAGCCGTTTTTCACAAAATCAACTCAGCCACTGGGAGGCTCAAGTTCAAGACCCATGGGTCATTTCAACCTTGTTCGAAGGTTACAGAATTCAGTTCAGATGTTGTCCTCCAAAGTTCAATGGGGTGAGGATGACTGTTGTTTCTGACTCGGTGCAGTCTGCTGCCCTACAACGGGAGATTTTGGAACTCCTGGAGAAGGGGGCCATAGAGCCAGTTCACAGTTCAGACCAGCTCAGGGGGTTCTATTCAATTTACTTCCTTGTTCCAAAGAAGGATGCCGGCTTTCGTCCTATTCTCCATCTCCGACGTTTGAATCGTTATAACAAAGTGCTGCAGTTTCACATGCTCCGCATAGTAGACGTCCTTCAAACTATCACACCAGGAGACTGGTTCACAAGTGTTGACTTAAAAGACGCCTTATTTCCATGTGCCAGTGACGCCTCATCACAGGCAGTTTCTCTGCTTTGCTTTCGAAGGTCAGGCATACCAGTTCAGGGTGCTTCCTTTTGGCCTCTCTCTCGCCCCTCGTACATTTACCAGATGTATGGCTGCAGCACTAGCCCCACTGCAAGCTCTTGGATTAAGAATCCTACCCTACTTAGACGATTGGCTTGTCTGCTCTCCGACTCAGGAGTAGGCACACAACGACACAGCTCTTCTGCTGAACCATGTCTCTCATTTAGGACTCACAGTGAACTTTGCAAAGAGTTCTCTTGTTCCCAGTCAACAAACGACCTTCATCGGCATTGCCATCAACTCCCTGACTATGACTGCATCGCCATCCCCGCAGAGAGTGGACGATGTAATTCGTCTCGTCTCACACATTCAACGGGCTGTGACGCTGCCTTTTGGTTTGCTGCTCCAGTTGATGGGCAAATTGACTGCAATGTCGCTAGTGGTACCTTTGGGACTTCTGTTCTTACGTCCCCTACAGATTTGGATCAACAACCTAGGCCTCAACTCAAAGTTGCATCAGCACAGGCTTGTACGACTCCAACAAGCGCCTTCTGCACCTCAGACCCTGGGGGAACGTGGACTTTATCTGCAAGGGTGTCGCTCTAGGCTCCATCCCTTCTCGCCGAGAGGTGGTTGTTACAGATGCATCACTCAAAGGTTGGGGGGACCGTGTGGAATCACAGGATGGTGAGGGGTGTCTGGAGTCCTCAGGAGAGACTCCAACACATAAACGTGCTGGAGCTTCGCACTGTGTGACTGGCTCTCAAGCATTTTCTCCCGGCCCTGAGAGGAAGACATGTTCTTGTCTGGTCGACAACACGTCAACAGTCTATCACATAAACCATCAGGGGGGCGCCAGGTCCAATCACTCATTGGCAGAAACTCAGAAGCTTCTCTTATGGGCGTTGCCTCGCCTTCAAAGTGTCAGAGCAGTTGATCTGCCCAGCGTACAGAACAGCACAGCGGATTTACTCTCCAGACGCTATGGTGTAGCGGAAGTGGACCTTTTCGCTTCAAGCACCTCAACACATTGCCCACGGTGGTACTCCCTCTTGGAACCAGACAGCCCGCTGGGGCAGAATGCATTGGCTCACCCGTGGCCGGATTGCCTCCTTTATTTTATGCCTTCTCTCCTGTCCCGCTGCTGATGTTGACACTGCACAGGATAGATCAGAGCAGCCACAGGGTGCTGCTGGTTTCTCCATTCTGGCCGGGGAGGATTTGGTTTCCCATGATTTATAAACAAACTAATATGTCAAATATCCTCAACAGTAGTGCTGAAATGTGTCGTCCAATAATCAATGAACAGAAAATCAATCTGAAACTTGAATAACTAATCATTTATAAGCAAAATAGATTTTTCTGCTTTTCTATGTTTTATATAACGGCAATGTAAATCTATTTAGATTTTTGATTGTTGGTCAGCAAGAACAAAACTGTAAACCATAACATTGCAACATTTTTGGATGTGATTTTGTATGAATTTTCCACAGTCATTGTATTGATATCGGGATATTAATTTCAACCATATTTTCCAGTTTTGTATGCGCAGACATAATGAAAATGTAAACATCCACATAGACAAGAGGTGAAATGATTACTTCCTTTGTAATCACAGACTTGACAACAGAAAATCAAATCAACTGGGAACTACTTTTAAAAAAAAATTTGAACAACTATTAAATTTATTTATTGTGTTAAAGTCACAAACATGAGCTTGGTTCAGTTTCTCAAATGTGACTTTTGTGAATATTTAATTTTTAATTGACATAATATGAACATTATAAGATATTTTCACCTACTGAGTACTTATTTTCTTGTAAAGTAAAATATAAATTACACAGTTATCACAATAACCTACAGCAAAAGGTAACCTCTTCAAATTCCCTATTTATTCTAAAATTAATGATTACTGATTAATTAATCACTGGATCTATAAACTGATAGAAAAGAGGACATAAATGTTCGTTATAACGTCCCCGAGCTGAAGGCGTTTTGTAACAAACAGTTCAACAATTATACAACCCCTGGCAATAATTATGGAATCACCGGCCTCGGAGGATGTTCATTCAGTTGTTTAATTTTGTAGAAAAAAAAGCAGATCACAGACATGACACAAAACTAAAGTAATTTCAAATGGCAACTTTCTGGCTTTAAGAAACACTATAAGAAATCAGGAAAAAAAATTGTGGCATTCAGTAACGGTTACTTATTTAGACCAAGCAGGGAAAAAATATGGACTCACTCAATTCTGAGGAATAAATTATGGAATCACCCTGTAAATTTTCATCCCCAAAACTAACACCTGCATCAAATCAGATCTGCTTGTTAGTCTGCATCTGAAAAGGAGTGATCACACCTTGGAGAGCTGTTGTACCAAGTGTACTGACATGAATCATGGCTCCAACACGAGAGATATCAATTGAAACAAAGTAGAGGATTATCAAACTCTTAAGAGGGTAAATCATCATGCAATGTTGCAAAAGATGTTGGTTGTTCACAGTCAGCTGTCTAAACTCTGGACCAAATACAAACATGGGAAGGTTGTTAAAGGCAAACATACTGGTAGACCAAGGAAGACATCAAAGCGTCAAGACAGAAAACATGTCTCAAAAATCAAAAATGCACAACAAAACAAATGAGGAACCAATGAGAGGAAACTGGAGTCAACGTCTGTGACTGAACTGTAAGAAACCGCCTAAAGGAAATGGGATTTACATACAGAAAAGCTAACCGAAAGCCATCATTAACACCTAAACAGAAAAAAAAACAAGGTTACAATGGGCTAAGGAAAAGCAATCGTGGACTGTGGATGACTGGATGAAAGTCATATTCAGTGATGAATCTCAAATCTGCATTGGGCAAGGTGATGATGCTGGAACTTTTGTTTGGTGCCGTTCCAATGAAATTTATAAAGATGACTGCCTGAAGAGAACATATAAATTTCCACAGTCATTGATGATATGGGGCTGCATGTCAGGTAAAGGCACTGGGGAGATGGCTGTCATTACATCATCAATCAATGCACAAGTTTACGTTGATATTTTGGACACTTTTCTTATCCCATCAATTGAAAGGATGTTTGGGGATGATGAAATCATTTTTCAAGATAATAATGCATCTTGCCATAGAGCAAAAACTGTGAAAACATTCCTTGCAAAAAGACACATAAGGTCAATGTCATGGCCTGCAAATAGTCCGGATCTTAATCCAGTTGAAAATCTTTGGAAGTTGAAGAAAATGGTCCATGACAAGGCTCCAACCTGCAAAGCTGATCTGGCAACAGCAATCAGAGAAAGTTGGAGCCAGATTGATGAAGAGTACTGTTTGTCACTCATTAAGTCCATGCCTCAGAGACTGCAAGCTGTTATAAAAGCCAGAGGTGGTGCAGCAAAATACTAGTGATGTGTTGGAGCGTTCTTTTGTTTTTCGTGATTCCATAGTTTTTTTCCTCAGAATTGAGTGATTCCATATTTTTTTCCCTCTGCTTGGTCTAAAAAAGTAACTGTTACTGACTGCCACAGTTTTTTTTTTCCTGATTTCTTAGTGTTTCTTAAAGCCAGAAAGTTACCATTTGAAATGACTTTAGTTTTGTGTCATGTCTGTGATCTGCTTTTTTTCTACAAAATTAAACAACTGAATGAACATCCTCCGAGGCCGGTGATTCCATAATTTTTGCCAGGGGTTGTACGAGGTCTGTTAGAAAAGTAACGGACCTTTTTTATTTCTTTCAAAAACTATATGGATTTGATTCATATGTTTTTATGTCAGCCAAGCTTGAACCTTCGTGCGCATGCGTGAGTTTTTCCACACCTTTTTCCGCCATTTCCTCGCAATGAAACGACGATGAGAGGGGTGGACCAGTGATCACTCAAAGCCTTCCCACAGGCGAATGACGCAACCGACAGGCGTGGAAAAACTCACGCATGCGCACGAAGGTTCAAGCTTGGCTGACGTATAAACATATGAATCAAATCCATATAGTTTTTGAAAAAATAAAAAGGTACAATACTTTTCTAACAGACCTCGTATTCACACCCTTTGCACAATACTTTTTTGAGGCACCTTTGGCAGCACTTACAGCCTCAGCTCTTCTTGAATATGATGCTACAGGCTTGGCTGACTTATCATTGGGTAGTTTTGTCCATTCCTCTTTGCAGCACCACTCAAGCTCATCAGGTTGGATGGGGAGCATTGACGTACAGCCATTTTCAGATCTCCAGTGATACTCAATCAGGATTTGGGCTGGGCCACTCATTGACATTCACAGAATTGTCCTGAAGCCACTCCTTTGATATCTTGGCTGTGTCTTTAGGATCATTGTCCTGCTGAAAGACACCTCAGTCTGAGGTCAAGAGCGCTCTGGAGCAGGTTTTCATCCATGGAGTCTCTGTACATTGCTGCATTCATTTTTCTCTCAATCCTGACTAGTCTCCCAGTTCCTGCCACTGAAAAACATCCCCACAGCATGATGCTGCCACCACCATGCTTCACTGTAGGGATGGTGCCTGGTTTCTTCCAAACATGATGCCTGGCATTCATTTGTCTCATCAGACCAGAGAATTTTGTTTCTCATGGTCTGGGAGTCCTTCAGGTGCCTTTTTGCAAACTCCAGGTGGGCTGCCATGTCTCTTTTACTAAGGAGTGGCTTCCGTCTGGCCACTCTACCATACAGGCCTGATTGGTGGATTGCTGCAGAGATGGTTGTCCTTCTGGAAGGTTCTCATCTCTCCACAGAGGAATGCTGGAGCTCTGATAGTGTGACCGAGTTCTTGTGCACCTCTCTGACTGAAGCCCTTCTCCCCGATCGCTATTTAGATGGGCGGCCAGCTCTAGGAAGAGTCCTGGTGGATATTTTTATTTTAAAATATCTATATATAAATTTGTGAAAATCTCAAAACTTTTTTACATTGTCATTATGGGGTATATTGTGTGTAGAATTTTAAAGAAGAAAAATTTCATCCATTTTGGAATAAGTCTGTAATATAACAAAATGTAGATGAGTGAAGCGCTGTCAATACTTTCCAGATGCACTGTAAGTATACTCAACAAAAATATAAATGCAACACTTTTGGTTTTGCTCCCATTTTGTATGAGATGAACTCAAAGATCTAAAACTTTTTCCACATACACAATATCACCATTTCCCTCAAATATTGGTCACAAACCAGTCTAAATCTGTGATAGTGAGCACTTCTCCTTTGCTGAGATAATCCATCCCACCTCACAAGTGTGCCATATCAAGATGCTGATTAGACACCATGATTAGTGCACAGGTGTGCCTTAGACTGTCCACAATAAAAGGCCACTCTGAAAGGTGCAGTTTTGTTTTATTGGTGGGGGATACCAGTCAGTATCTGGTGTGACCACCATTTGCCTCATGCAGTGTGCAACACATCTCCTTCACATCATCCGTGAAGAGAACACCTCTCCAACGTGCCAAACGCCAGCAAATGTGAGCATTTGCCCACTCAAGTCGGTTACGACGACGAACTGGAGCCAGGTCGAGACCCCGATGAGGATGACGAGCATGCAGATGAGCTTCCCTGAGACGGTTTCTGACAGTTTGTGCAGAAATTCTTTGGTTATGCAAACCGATTGTTTCAGCAGCTGTCCGAGTGGCTGGTCTCAGACGATCTTGGAGGTGAACATGCTGGATGTGGAGGTCCTGGGCTGGTGTGGTTACACGTGGTATGCGGTTGTGAGGCTGGTTGGATGTACTGCCAAATTCTCTGAAACGCCTTTGGAGACGGCTTATGGTAGAGAAATGAACATTCAATACACGAGCAACAGCTCTGGTTGACGTTCCTGCTGTCAGCATACCAATTGCACGCTCCCTCAAATCTTGCGACATCTGTGGCATTGTGCTGTGATTAAAACTGCACCTTTCAGAGTGGCCTTTTATTGTGGGCAGTCTAAGGCACACCTGTGCACTAATCATGGTGTCTAATCAGCATCTTGATATGGCACACTTGTGAGGTGGGATGGATTATCTCAGCAAAGAAGTGCTCTTTGACGGAAATGGTGATATTGTGTATGTGGAAAAAGTTTTAGATCTTTGAGTTCATCTCATACAAAATGGGAGCAAAACCAAAAGTGTTGCGTTTATATTTTTGTTGAGTGTATATGTGTACCATACTCACCCTGTGTTGCTTATGGTGCACAGCAGCACATTTTTTACCAGGTTTGCCTCTCCTGGCGGTTTGCCCGTGGCTTTAACTGTGATGTTTATATGAATGCATTTATAATGAATGCTGTTGTTTCCTCTGTAGATGGAAGAACAGAAGTTTGAGATGGAGAAGCTGAGAAGAGAGCTCGAGGAGAAGATGGCAGAGGCGTTGCACATCAAGTCTACTCTGCAGAGCTCTGAGAAAGTAAGTGTGCACGAGCAAAGTGATTATGACTGTCCATTTATTGGCGCTTAGTAGGGCAGTCACAATTTTTACAATATTCGTCAATCGCGATTATTTTTCATATTCGCGAATATTTTTCATAATCGCGATTACCGTGAATTATTTTATCCACAAAGTTGCATAAAACGACTCAGAATCTGACGTCATCGTGCAGCCGCACGCTGCCTCTCACTCTTTCATCTCGTCTTGGTCGGATGGTTAGCGATCGAGGCTCGGATAATAACACGGAGCGTGAGGAGGTTCTGGTTCCAAAGCCACGCACCGCTGTAGATGCATTTCAGTTTTAAGTAGGGCTGCCACGACTAGTCGACTAGTAGGGCTGTCACAATTATTACAATATTCGTCAATCGCGATTATTTTTCATATTCGCGATTATTTTTCATATTCGCGATTACCGTGAATTATTTATTTTATCCACAAAGTTGCATAAAACGACTCAGAATCTGACGTCATTGTGCTGCAGCCTCGCTCTCGTCTTAAGGCGGGACAATAACAAGGAGGCTGACGGCCGATTAAAACAGTGGCCGTCTTCTTCAAAAGCCGTCTAAAATGCGGAGCTGTCGGTGTGTGTGTCTGTGCCTGTGTGTGTGCGCGCGCGGAGTTAACAGGCTGCAGACTGCGAGGGAGGGGGTGGGTGAGGGAGATTCCTGAATGCAGGCGCAACACGTTCAGTGCGCAGCGAGCGCGGAGCAGAGAGGATTTTAACCCGAGTGAACATGTTAACAAAACGAAAACGTGAAGCTGCCTTTACTTCTCTCTGAACTTTCTCTAAAGGCGTGATTCTGCCGTTACCGTCCTGTTCACACCATGTGCGCGTCGTATGCTGAATTTATGAGATCATGAGATGAAATAAACGGTCAGATATCTTTAAAAAATGAGAATATATGAATGAACTGAGCCACAAAAAAAAAAAAACCCTGACATGGAGAAGCTGTGGTGATGTTCAGATGCACAGATCACAAAAAGCAGGTGAGAACTCTGAACTTTAACAGCTGTTACTTTCCAAAGGTATTTATTTGTTCAATATGGGCTTAATGCAGTGTTTAAGCACAAAACGTGACTGATGAGGAGAAACAGTTTCAGAAATGAAACAGAAACAACCACAATTCAGAAAAAGTTGGGACTGTATGTAAAATGAGGATAAAAATAAAAATATTGCACCATTCCCAGTTTCTCCACTCACAGAAGCCAAACGTTCTTCCAGAGTTGTGTAATTATACTACGATAGTAGAATATAAAGAAGGGGGGAAAAAAAGAAAAAAAAAATAGACAATATATTTGTCAATCGCAATTATTTGACAATTAATCGTCTCCAGAAATTCCTAATCGTGACAGCCCTATCGACTAGTCATGACTACGTTGATGATTGAAATCATTAACTAATTTAGTAGTTGACGAGTCACTTATTTTATTTACGTCTTTGTTTTTTTCTCTCAATTCATAGTTTTAGGCAGCGAGCCGTCCTGCCGTCATTTGGATGTTCAAATTTTGAATGAGACAAACGATTAAAACAGTGGCCGTCTTATTCAAAGCCGTTCAAAATGGGCAGTTTACCGAAGGTGTGTGTGTGTGTGCGCGCGCGGAGTCAACTCACTACAGACTGCGAGGGAGGGAGCAGGTGAGGGAGGGAGATTCCTGAACGGAGACACGAGACGTTACGTTCTGCTGTGAACCATCAGTGCACTTAAAACAGCGAGCGCGGAGCAGAGAGAGGATTTTAACCCGAGTGAACACGTTTAAAAAAAAAAAAAAAAAAAAAAAAAAAAAAAACCTTTGGGCTGCCTTTACTCTCTGTACTTTACACGTGTGGTTCTGACGGCACCGACCTGTTCACCGTGTGCGCGTCGTATACTGAATTTATGAGATCACGAGATGAAATAAACGGTCAAATATCCTTAAAACATCCTTAAAAATGAGAATATATAAATGAACTGAGCAAAAATTACACACACGAGTTTAAAACGAACCCTGCTGTTCAGAGGCACAGATCACAAAAAGTTGAACTTTAACAGCTGTTTATTTTCCAAAGGTGTGTATTTGTTCAATCTTAAGCTTAATGTCGTGTTCAAGCACAAAACGTGACTGAGGGGAAAAAAAAAAGGATGACTTCATCACACTAAAATGAACTGGAGTCAGAATAAAAATACAAGCTGCTGATTTCTGTTGTTTTTCAAAGTTATTAAGCTGCAGCGATATGTTTTAATTATTTCAAAGTGAGTTGCCTCTTATTTTATTCTGATTTATTTATACAAAAAAAAAATGGGGAGTGTAATCAGCCTGCATTGTTCTGTTAAGTTTATATCAGTTTTCCTGAACATGTCCAGGTGTTTTTCCTTCTTTATAAGAGTTTGGTGTTTGCTCCACAAAGTTTTAAAACACATTAAAATGTTCACACTTTTCTTTATAGCAGTTCTGTGATTTCAGAAATTCAACAGAAACAACCACAAATCAGAAAACGTTGGGACTATATGTAATATGAAGATGAAATAAAAATGTTGCACTATTCCCAGTTTTTCCGCTCACAGAAGCCAAACGTTCTTCCAGAGTTGTGTAATTATACTACGATAGTAGAATATAAAGAAGGGAAAAAAGAAAAAAATAGACAATATAATCGTCAATCGCAATTATTTGCCTGACAATTAATCGTCTCCAGACATTCCTAATCGTGACAGCCCTAGCGCTTAGTCCGCTTTGGCTGGAGACATCAAGCGTTTCCCATTTCAGTGTAGGCTTCTGAAATTCACAGCCATCTGCCCTTTTTGGCTGGCCTCACTCCACTCTTTTTCTTTGCCAGACATCGGAGGAAATGAACAGCTCAATGACCGCTCTGCAGGCAGAGAAGGAGCGTCTGATGCATTCCGTCAGTGAGAAGGAGGCAGAACTATCATCTCTGCGACAGACTGCACAGGTGCATCAGTCTTCACTCCAGCAGGAGCGACTTAAGAGCAGCAAGGAGTTGGAAGAACTGCAGAGCAAACTGTTTGAGAAGGTCAGTCGAGTGTTCCACAATTACAATTCCATACAATTCCACTCGACAAAAGTCAAGTGTACCAAAATGATGAATATCAAGAAGTGAACAGAACCTTGAATTACAGCTGAAAGTCTGCAATTTAGTCACATCTTGATTGTGCATCTCAACTCTACGTTTGTGGTGTATAGAGGCAAAACAGAAATGGTCACTACTGAAATACTTATGGACTCAACATTTAAATCTGTCAGTGGACTTATTATGAAGGTATCACTAGTTTTATCTGCGATGCATGAAATCAAATTATATTAATACTTTCATTCAAAGTAATAGTTAAATGAATATAACCCATGTCTACATATGTGTTGAAATACAAGGTCTATTAGAAAAGTATCCGACCTTATTATTTTTTTCAAAAATCATATGGATTTGAATCATGTGTGATTACATCAGACATGCTTGAACCCTCGTGGGCATGCGAGAGTTTTTTTCATGCCTGTCGGTTACGTCATTCGCCTGTGGGCAGTCTTTGAGTGAGGAGTCACCCACCCTCTCGTTGATTTTTTTCATTCTTTAGGAATAGCTCAGACTGCTGCTTTGTTTGATCAAATTTTTTTCAAAACTGTAAGGCACAACTGAGTGGACACCATTCGATAAATTCAGCTGGTTTTCGGTAAAATTTTAACGGCTGATGAGAGATTTTGGTCTGGTAGTGTCGCAGTAAGGACGGCCCACGGCGCCTGACGGCGATCTGCGCTTTGAGGCAGCAGCGTCTCGCCGTTTCAAGTTGAAAACTTCCACATTTCAGGCTCTGTTGACCCAGGAAGTCGTCAGAGAAAAGAGAACTTTCAGAAGAAGTCGGCATGAGGAGTTTATTCGGACATTCCATTGTTAACGGACATTTTGTAATGAAAGAACGTGCGGGCAGAGTCGCATTTCGGGCCGGATCCAACCGCGGGGGGTCGCGACAGGAAAAACACCTCCGTTGGAAACCTTAACGGACAAGTTGGAACATGCCCAAGCTGTTAAACAATTTCTCAGTTACTCACTTGTTGAAAGCCATCAAAAGCCGCCTGAATTTTACAAATGGTTTTCAACACGGAGGTGTTTTTCCTGTCGCGGCGCACACAGATTTGCCGAGTCGTCACGGAAACGACTCGGCAAATTTGCGCACACGTCTTTCATTACAAAATGTCCTTAAACAGTGGAATGTCCGCATAAAGTCCTCATGCCGGCCTCTTCTGAATCTTCTCTGTTCTCTCACGACGTCCTGGGTGAATTAAGCCTTAAATTAGGATGTTTTCAGGTCGAAACAGGCCGACGACGGCGCCTGGAAGCGCTGCACGACGTCCCGCTGCGTGGGAAGTCCTTACAGCGACAAACACCCCATAATCTCTCATCAGCCGTTAAACTTTTCACCGAAAACCAGCTTAATTTCTCGAATAGTGTCCACTCGGATATTCCTCACAGGTCCAGAAAAAATTTTGATAAAGCAACACGCGCCGTCTCGAGCAGCGTGTGAAACAAAGGAATTCAGCCGAGAGGGCGGGACCACATCTCACTCAAGGCCTGCCCACAGGGAAATGATGTCACCGACACGCGTGAAAAAAACTCACGCATGCGCACGAGGGTTCAAGCATGATTGGTGTAATCGCACGTCATTCAAATCCATATAGTAAAAAAAATAAAAGGGTCGGTTTATTATCTAATAGACCTCGTACATCAGTTGACACTATCAGTTGATTTTCTGAAAGCTGCGTTCCTCATACGGTGTAGATTCACACACAGTGTAAATATAACGTCTTACCCATTCGTTTTAGTGAAAAAAAAAGTTCCTCTACGGCACTTTGCGCCCGAGTTGCTCCGTCAGATCAGTTAGCCGACCGGAGCCTTCTCCCCCCACCCTTCCCCACCGGTTCTCTGGCTTGGCGCAACAAGTCAAAGTCACAGCGCATCATTAACGTCTTGGTTACAACAGACTATCTGATCCTGGCTGCACGCGATGAAATCTCAGTTAAAATTATTCAGTTCTCCGTGTGGCGCAGAGACACCATACGCGCGCTGTGGATGATGTGCACGTCAATATTTACATGTAACACTTCAGGGGGAAAAAAGCATTTATGGTACATATTTGACTAAAAGATATAAAAATCTTTGTCTAAAATCTTTCTGTGTAAATATCTTATGTTACAACATGGAGACCCATGGCTTATTTATGTACAATTTCTTTATTCTTTTTTAAAATTGGTGGGTGCAGCTAATATTCAGATGCGCTCTATAGTTTGTAAATTACAGTAATGAATGCAAATATTGAATTGTATGTTTAATACATTCAGTGTATTGATTGTACATCAGTAATAACAAATCAGAGCTAATGGTACCCCATTAGATGTTTGTAAATTAAAAAGAACCAAACTTCACTTGTATTCTTGATTTTAGTTTGACCAAGACAATATTTTCTTTCAGTTAATAGTTTAGAACCTCAATACAATGGATTAGTGGTTAGCACTGTTGCCTCACAGCAAGAAGGTCCTGGGATCACTTTCCAACTGGTCCTTTGTGTGTGGAGTTTGCCTGTTCTCATACAATGAGGAAAATAAGTATTTGAACACCCTGCGATTTTGCAACTTCTCCCACTTAGAAATCATGGAGGGGTCTGAAATTTTCTTCTTAGGTGCATGTCCACTGTGAGAGACATAATCTAAAAAAAAAAAAAATCCGGAAATCACAATGTATGATTTATAATTATTTGTATGTTACTGCTGCAAATAAGTATTTGAACACCCGTGAAAATCAATGTTAATATTTGGTACAGTAGTCTTTGTTTGCAATTAGAGGTCAAACGTTTCCTGTAGTTCTTGACCAAGTTTTCACACACTGTAGCGAAGATTTTGGTCCACTCCTCCATACAGATCTTCTCTAGATCTTTCAGGTTTGGAGTTTCAGCTCCCTCCAAAGACTTTCTATTGAGTTCAGGTCTGGAGACTGGCCAGGCCACTCCAGGACCTTGAAATGCTTCTTACAGAGCCCCTCCTTAGTTACCCTGGCTGTGTGTTTGGGGTCATTGTCATGCTGGAAGACCCAGCCATGGCCCATCTTCAATGCTCTTACTGAGGGAAGGAGGTTGTTTGCCAAAATCTCGCAATACATGACCCCATCCATCCTCTCTTCAATACAGTGCGGTCGTCCTGTCCCCTTTGCAGAAGAGCACCCCCAGAGTATGATGTTTCCACCCCCATCCTTCACGGTTGGGATGGTTTTCTTGGGGTTGTTCTCATCCTCTTAACATGGTAAGTGGAGTTGATTCCAAAAAGCTCTATTTTGGGCTCATCTGACCACATGACTTTCTCCCATGCCTCCTCTGGATCATCTAGATGGTTACTGGTGAACTTCAAACGGGGCTGGACGTGCTAGCTTGAGCAGGGGGACCTTGCTGCCCTGCAGGATTTTAAACCATGACAGCATCATGTGTTACTAATGTAATCTTTGACTGTGGTCCCAGCTCTCTTCAGGTCATTCACCAGGTCCTCCTGTGTAGTGCTGAGCTTTCTCAGAATCATCCTTACCCCACAAAGTGAGATCTTGCATGGAATCCCAGACCGAGGGAGATTGACAGTCATCTTGTGTTTCTTCCACTTTCTAATAAATAATCATAACAGTTGTCTTCCAGTCCATCCCAGCCTTGTGCTACAGTTTTGTCCCTGGTGTCCTTAGACAGCTCTTTGGTCTTGGCTATGGTGGACAGGTTGGAGTGTGATTGATTGTGTGAACAGGTGTCTTTTATACAAATAAGTTCAAACAGGTGCAATTAATACAGGTAAAGAGTGCAGAATAAGAGGGCTTCTTAAAAGAAAAAAGGTCTGTGTGAGCCAGAATTCTTGCTGGTTGGTAGGTGTTCAAATACTTATTTGAAGCAGTAACATACAAATAAATTATTAAAAAATCATACATTGTGATTCCCGTTTTTTTTGTTTGTTTGTTTGTTTTTTTAGATTGTCTCTCACAGTGGACATGCACCTAAGATGAAAATTTCAGATCCCTCCATGATTTCTAAGTGGGAGAACTTGCAAAACTGCAGGGCGTTCAAATACTTATTTTCCTCACTGTATTTCCTTGGGCTTCCTCCCACCATCATAAACATGGTCTGGTCTGCTGAAAATTGCTGCATAAATTGTGATCTTTGAACTCAGGGCTGTGAAAACTCCGCGGATCCACGGGATTCCACCGATTTCATCATGGGTAGAGGGGTGGGGTGTTAGTGATGTACTCTTTAATCGTGAAGATCACTGAGTTTTTAAAATGCTTATGGCAAAGTGTTCTCTTTTTTTACGACATCGTGTAAGTTTTATGAGTCTGCGGACACTGATCTGTGTGTTACAGATACAAATCAGTTTCCTCGGATCCGCAGAGTTTCGCGGAGGAAAAATGCCACTCAGAGCGTAGCTGTTACAACAAAGCAGGACTGGTTGGTTGCTGCGGCGACACTGTGTGGCTCCTGTGCGACGCTTGAGCTAAACTTAGCATGTGGATATCCCAAACTTTTAGAGCTTTCAAGTTTTTAAAAGAAGATTTGTGCAGCATGTTTGTGTCACGGACCGACGACGGACAGGGAGAAGATGGTGAGAAAGACTGTTTGAAAAAGTCTTATAAGGACAAGAATCCGTGGAATTATCGCTGGCTTCATCAACACACCTGAAAGATAAATTAAACGGGAAAAGTGAACTGTGCCCTTTCAGGAAAACACGTTAAGAATTTTTCTCTCCCTAGAAAATAAACATTCTGCTGTACAAACAGGATTTTAGACAAGATTATGTGACTTTTTTCACTAATCTAGACTTTCATTTTAAAAAAGACATTGTGGCTTTGAATGGATTTATGCTGCATGAATTTACACAAGAATATAAGTGACTTTTTACTACTATAAGGTATGTTATTGATATTTTACCATGATTTTCCAAATACTCTACAAGCTTTAGCTGTGGTTGTCTGTTCAGTCTTCATAAATTTCATGTAGACTAATTGTCCTGAGTTAATGCATAATTTGGTTTACAATTAAAAGGAAAATCATTCCAGGTCCTACTTCCACATCATATTCTGTTATTTCAGCATCATCATTGACAGGTCAAATAAAAGGTTGAATATAGGATCATTTAAATATCCACTAATTTTGAGATTTGTTCTTCCAGGAGATGCTGAAAAAGTATAATTAGATAAAAATTTAATTCTGGGGCCCCACAGGGCCCTAGACCCCGGCTCCTGGGGAGCTGTACCCCCCCAGACCCCCTGCAAATTTTCCTCGGATTTCACAATTTTCATTTCACAGCCCTGTGAACTGCAAACTTGTTAGTTTGCTTTAGACAAAATCAAGGTGTGTGTGTGTGTGTGTGTGTGTGTATTTTTAATTATAAGCAATTGGTGTTTTTTTTAGTGTAGGTTATGTAAGCGCTTGCCATGCTAACAGGGAAACCTACTAAAAGTAATGTAGATAATGGTCGTTACCATAATAAAAGAAAACTATCCTAAAAATGCCAAAAGTAGACTTTTGATTGGGGTTGAAGATGCAATAGATTGGGGCTTAAGAGCTTGTATAAAGTATAATCAAGAGGTAGTAATGATTTTGGAAGATAAAGGAAGACTTATTTCAAGCCGTGACTGGTCAGATTTGAAGGGACCTCACCTCGGTGCATGATGACATTTGTCACAACCTGGTTTGTGTGTAACTGACTGATTTGGTGGGCGGTTGCTAATTTGCATTCAGGTACAATTATGTTGTCCCCCCCTGACGGATGAACGTACAGATAACATTATTACACTACAGAAGTGTTACCTACAGAGTACAGTCCCAAACAACTGGTGATTTTATGTGATTCTGATTTGTGCATGTCAAAATTCTGCCGTTTCCACATCCTCTGCTTTTGTGTGTTTGTGCGTGTGTATATTTGTAGGCAAATCAAGAGGAGCAACTGAGGCAGAAACTTCTGGAAGAGCAGTTTGCCCTGCTGCAGGGAACCGTCACAGAGGCTGAGAACATTATCCAAGACGCTGTGGCTAAACTTGACGATCCTCTCCATATACGCTGCACCAGCTCCCCAGGTCAACACCCCCCCCCCCCCCCCCCCCCCCCCCCACACACACACACACACACACATTACTCCTGTATCACAACAGAATAAAAGCCATAGCATAAAATCTTACTCAAAACAGTGTTTTGAAAAACCTTTAAAATCTGTTTCTGTTGTTCTGGCATACGTGACTTAAGAATACCAATTATATAAGCACAATGATTAATGCCGAGGCTATATATACAACCATCTTGTACACAGTGGGCTTCCGTACACGATGACTGTGTACATAATGCACCAAAAGGTTATATGTTTGATAGATTTTGTATTGCACAGCTAGACTGTTATTTTTTTTTTTTACTTGTATTTGCACACTGTATGAAATGCATATCTGTGCCATTGCCATCGGCTCACAACAATACACGATTGAAACAAACAAAAACAAAAAAAATCTCACCATGGGAAACAAACCAGTTGTGCCACCAATGTATTTTTTGAAAGTGGCACTTATCCTTCGCTTGTGATTTCTTGTATTCAGTTGAGCCAACCTGTTGTGTTCAGAAGCCCACTGGGTACACAACAGTTTTTTTTTGTGTTGTGTGTGTGAGACCACTTTCAATGATTAAAAACAATTACATACTAATACAATAACATGCTTTTGGAGGGCGGTATGTATTTTCAGAGGCCTGACATTCACGCCCAGTCGCCCAAAATGACAGATATTCTGTCATTTCTGAATATCTGTCATTTTGGGCGACTGGGCGTGAACGGAGGGACAACTGGGCATGAACGGAGGGACTCAGAAAATACATACTGCATGACAAATGCATGTTATTTGCATTATTATCACTTTTTACTGAGATACACAACACGTAACGCGTGCATAAAAAGTTGGCTCACAATAACTTTTGTCGTGTCGGCTGGCGCGCCCTGCTCTCCAAATTCAGCAGTGTGCCCTCATCAAGCTGGCTGCTTTAGCTGCTGTTCATTGTCATACTATCTATGAGAAAATCATCCGGAATATTCATATTGGGACCTAAACACACTTCTCGCCTTTTCATCTTTTCCTCTGCGGACAGTTTTTTTTTTTTTTTTTTTTTTCCCCCCCTCTCTGCGGACAGTTCTTGGGCTGCGCGCTATGACGTCATTTGTTTACGCACAGCGGGCGGGTATAGCCAGGTAGCGTTGACGTAATTCTACGATACCGGCCCAGCAACGCCTCGGTAAAGTGATAATAATATAACTATGTTCCACACACTGAATACTTATTCATACAATTATAACAATGCTCAATTTTAATAGCGTTTGTCCTCAACACACAGATTACCTTATAAGTCGTGCAGAAGCCACACTGGGCTCCATCGACAAAGTGAAAAAGGGCCATGTTGACTATCTGAGCAACCAGAGCGGTAAGTCTACTCTTTCTGATTCCACATTTCTCTGTTATGACAATACCTTGTTGGCTTGTTAGACTTGATGTAGCGCAGTGTTTTCTCATTTTGCCAATCTTGGAAACAGATGCTGGAGGGCTGTCGCGAGCTCTGACCCAGTTCTCCCACTTGGCTGCGGATACAATTGTCAATGGCAGCGCCACTGCACACATGGCACCCACTGACCATGCAGACCGTGAGAAAGTTCTCAGTTTGGACCAGCACATTTTCATATTTAGCTCTTCAGAAGCAGCATTTCTGAAGTGAGTTGAACACCAAACATCGCAGCATGATGACTACATGTTGCTCATTTCAATCCTACAGGGCTGACAGAGAACTGCCGAGGCTGTGCCACTCAGAGTCTGCAGTTCTTGAAGGACCTGAAGTCCAAGAATACCCTCCAGAGGGCAGACCCAGCCTCTGTTCGCATAATTGTTCAAAAGATCCTGCATTTGGGCCAAGTGAGACAATGTTTTGTTTGTATATATTTATTTCCACACTTCACTTTTAAAGGGACCATCTTGTGCAATGCAAGCATAACTAATTACATTTTACAGTTAAAATCAGTGGGGGTAGGGCAGGTGATGTAAGGCAAGCAACAACTCCTATACATTTAAAGCAGCAAGCACAGACATGAGTTATTTATTTGAGACTTGAAAATTAGATTTTTAGGATGATCACTCTGACATTTCTGGGTCCTCCATCATTTGAGGGAGGGACATGAAAATGCTGTCTGTCCGTGCAACCGTCTTGAAACACTGTACTCCCTATAACATTTCATAGATCTGAGACAAGTTTACCAAATTTGCAGCAGGGGTGCATCCCTTGAAGGTCTGTCAAGTTTTAGGAGTGAACGTGACCAAATAATTGAAAGTCACAGAGCCAAAGCTAGTGTCTGTGTAATGACAACTGCACTCAACAACTTTCCAAGGATTTTAGACTTCATCAAATTTGCAGCAAACAAGGTCTAGGCCAACTGCGATGGTGACTGGGGACACAAGGACCTCAGGCAAAGATCACATTTTATTTCCCTGAGATATGAATGAGACGCCTAGTTACCTGTTGCATAACACGACCCCTTTAAGCTTTCAACACTTGCCTGTCTCTCTTGTAGTTAGGCTAAAAGTGGCAGAAAGTGTTGAAAATTAAAATGTCATTTGCTATTCAAGGCTCTTGGTGTCGTGCATCAACACAAATACTGTTAGAAGCTTATAGATGTTTTTTGTAAAACTCATGGCATGTTTCCAGCGTAAATTACAGCTGACTGCTTTTAGATCTTGGTGAAATACGAGCCCTCTTTGCTTCCCATTTGTAACAAATAATGAAGCTACAAAAAAAAAAACATTTTGCAAACACCTTGTTTTGTGGACTTGAAAAAAGTGTATGACTGGGTACCTCGAGGTGTCCTGCAGGGTGTACTGTATGGGGTATGGTATGAGAATGGGGTACCAGAACAACTAGAACAAATGTACTAGTGTCTCGAAGACCAAAGTAGGAACTGTGTCCACATTCTCTGCTGCTCAGACCTGTTCCCGATGTGTGTTGATGCCCCTTGCCACCAATCCTGTTGGCAAAGTTCATGTATAGGATTTCAAGGTGCAGTCAGGGACTGGAGTGTGTCCAGTTTGGTGACCTCAGAGTTACATCTCTGCTATTTGCAGATGCGCAGGTTTAAGGCAGAATTTGAAGGGAATGAGATGATGCACCTCCAAATCAGAGACCATGGTTGGAAAAGAGTGGATTGATCCCCCTGGATCAAGGGAGAATTTTTGCCCCAAGTGGAGTTCCATTATTTTGGGGGTATTGTTCATTAGTCGGGGTAAGATGTAGCATGGGATCAGCAGACTGACTGGGGCATTGTCTAATGTCTGCAGACGCTGTACTGGACAGTCATGGTGAAGAAAGAGCTGAGTCAGAAGGCAAGGGTCTCTGTTTACCAGTCGATTTATGTTCCTGTCCTCACCTATGGTCATGAAATTTGGATAATGGCCAAAAGAACAAGGCCACAGATAGACAATGGAAATATAAGATAAGATCTTTCCATCTCAAGGGCAGAGAAGCTCAAATTATCTGGGAGGGACTGAATAGATCCGCTGCTTCTTGACATTGAAAGGAGCTAGCTGGAGTGGTTTAGGTATTTGAGTATGCCACCTGGTTTCCTCCCAAGGGAGGTCTTCCAGGCATGTCAAACTGGGAGGAGGCCCCAGAGGAAAACTAAGGGCATGCCAGAGGAATTGTTTACCAACTGGCTTGAGGACGCCTCAGGATCCCTCCCAGGGAGAGTGTGAGGATAAGGCAGTGTAGGCTGAGCTGCTTGGTCTGCTTCCACCACCACCCAGACCTCAATAAGCAGCAGAAAATGAATGAATAAACTTAATAATTACCCAATTAATTTTTTTGCAAAAGCTTTTTTCCCCTCAAATATTGCTTCTTTTCATTTTTTTAAAGGTATTCTGTCTTCACTGTGCCTAATGTTATATGCAGGAGCTGCGACCCAAAGGTATGGATGTTCGTCAGGAAGAGCTGGGAGATCTTGTTGATAAGGAAATGGCTGCAACATCAGCAGCTATCGAGGAGGCAGTCCGCAGAATTGATGCAAGTTATATTCATGGGAATAGTTTAATCCATGATATGCAAATGTATCCTGTGTTGCCGTCTGATGATGCTGTGAAGTGGAAGGAATCACTGTCCTGCTTTCTGTATTTAGGAAATGATGAATCAGGCAAGGAAGGACACAACGGGCATTAAGCTGGAAGTCAATGAAAGGTTGGTTGTTTTTGAGTATTTTATTATTTAAATGGCTGTCGTAGTCCTGAGGGCTTAATTAAACCAGTGTGTTTAATTGCTGTGGTCTTTGACTTTGATATTTTGGCTGTAAGGTTGCTGTACCAGTTATTTTAGTAGAAAAGCACACTCTCAAAAAGCATCACTCTTTTTTTTTTTTTTTAAACGGGGGGTCCCATTCTTCATTCCTCCTCATTGGCTGGCGGCCTATTCAGGACTTGCGTAGGATTCTTCTGGGTCATGCTTAGGGATGGGTATTAAGATTTTATCTATCGATGCCATTATCGATTCTGCTTATTGATCCGATTCCTTATTGATTCCCTTATCGATACCTCTTGTGAATTTTGTACTAAAAGTAGGCTTTACAGGTTTTCTATGTATTTCATTGAGTCTTAAAGTAAATAAATATGAAATTGGTCACTGTATCCTTGATCTCTGGGCATAAATAAAAATAAACAAAACGGCGTTTCGCTTTGAATTTATTAATTCGACTGGACTCTATTGTTCTAACTTGACTCGGCAGAGAGCCGTGCAGCGTTTGAAGCTGTGTGAACAGAACGGAGGACGATTCTCTTTTCTTTCTCCCAACACGACAGGAGTCCCAGTTAATGACTTTAATCCGCACAAAAGTGACTCACGATTGACATATTCAGGGACGAAAGTGGTAAAAAAACAAAAAAAGCTGAAACGCAAAATTACCCCCAACCAGGGCTTAATTTGAGGGAGAGCATTTGAGTCAGAGATTCCGAAGCGCGCTCCGGAATCTCTGACGTTGGCTCCACCAGCTATTTATACTGGATCCGTGATCCGCCACCTCTCTTGACTAACAAAATATTTTTAAAAAATCACCGCGATTGCTCTCACTGCCAATCACACCACCGCCCTCCTGTCTGCTGTGCGGAATTGCGCCAAATCTGGCAACAGGTCCAGAGGCTACGCTCGCTGTTTTGATCCAGATGTTGACCGTAGCCGCAGAGCTCCATGGCCACCGAGAGAGGACTTGGATTCTGTGCGGGTCCCGCATCCGTACCCCCGGAGGCAGTGAGTGAAGGGAGAGCCGCGCATTGTGTTCTGCGTGTGTCTGTTTATAATCTTCTCGCACAGAAGAAAAAAAGAGTGTTTACACAAGAGAGAAAAGTGAGAAAATGTTAATGCCTGTTTGAGAAACGTGTGTAGTGAGGGGTTTTACAGCCTTAAAGTATCTATAATAAGTGTAGAAAATAGCGCTACTTTGCGGACTCAATGCCGCGTTCACACCGGGCGCGATCAGACACTACAAATTCACGGGGGTCGCGTGGCGATGGACGCGCCTCCTTCGCCCGGTGTGTCGCTCTGCTTGGGTGGACTTTCGCTGCGAAAATTCGCCCCGGTGTGTCATCAAATAGGAGGAGCTTCCATTTCGCTCGCCGTCAAGTCATCATGACGGACCTTGATCACACGGAGCGAGTTGTTGTGAAAAGCTCCCAATACAGAGAGTATCATTATTTGCTGCAGGAGCTGCGTCTGGATGACGGCCGCTTTCAGCGGTCCTTCCGCCTCTGCGGGACCCAGTTTGAGGACCAACTGTTCCGTTCACGCGCGCACATATAAGCAATTAAAAAAAAAAAAAAAGAAAGAAACTCCGCTGCTTGCTGCAGCTCGCTCCTCCCCCCAAAAAACTCTGTCATAATTGTGTTTAGAAACCAGTCACCATTTGTTTTATTATAATCTGTGTAGTTAATAAAATATTCTCCACACAGACGATTCGCTCGCGCGCGCACGTAAAAAAAAGAAAAACTCCGCGGCTTGCTGTGAGGCTGTTTCTCGCTCTTTCCCCCCCAAAAAAACTGTCATAATTGTCTTTAGAAACCAGTCACCATTTGCTTTATTATACATCTATGTAGTTAATAAGTAAAATAATCTCCATGGATGATTCCCTCGCGCGCACGTAAAATAAAAATAAAAACTCCGCTCCCGCTGCTGTGGTGCTGCTGCTCGCCCCAAAAACTCTCTCATAATTGTGAAATAAAGGACAAAAGAGACATAAGTCCTGCTCACAGGCTGCTACCAGATACAGGACATGTTTACATCTTCAGTCAAACTCCAGACATCTCCACGTCACTACATATTCAATCCCTGATTGGTCATCACGGCGCGACGAGACGAAAAAGTTCAGATTTTTCAACTTGGGGAGGAGGGCAACACGACGTGACGTGACACAATATCACGCCACAAACGCTCAAAATTGCTTCACTCGCGTCGTGCTGCGCGGTTTGGCGCCAAAACACGTCCTTACATAGGTATTACATGGCAACCTGTGGCTGCAGTCGCTCACGTCGCGCCCGGTGTGAACACGGAGAATGTAACTCCCACGATAAACGAGGGACCACTGTACATCATTAAACAGGAATTTGTACTCTATCCGGATTTGGTGTGACTAGTGTTATTAGGCCTACAATACATGCCCAGTTTATTTTCGGTGTGGCGCACAGCGTTGTTCGCAAGCCCCCCCGCCCTTCTTTTTTTTTTTTTTTTTTTTTTTTTTTCTGCACCGGAGCCACCCATCCTCTGCACTCTGGGACCTCCCACTTTACAAATTAAGCACTGCCCCCAACACCACATGCATGAAAATGTTTGAGTTCTAGAAGCTCTGAAATGCAATCTGGGACTATTCCAGACAATAAACTGCAGTGAGTGCAGCATTCATTTAGTGAAGGGAAAAAAAACCAAAACACAGCTTTCCTTATTCAAATTCATTCCAGTAGTATTCTGCCCTTACTAGGATGCAGTAGTTTTCTAACTTGGCAGATAGTTCTGGAGGAAATCACTGAAGAAATTAACACATTGAAAATATGGTTTGACCGAAACAAATTGTCATTAAGCTTAAAAAAGACAGGGATGAAATGGAGGTGTAAGAGTCACTAGGTGTTCACAGGAAACATTTATTTCTATATGTATGTATTTATTTATGTATGTTCATTGTTAGTTGGTTTTATATTTTCTGTTGTTTTTATTCAGGTTCTTTTTGTCTCTTTCTCTAAAATTGTTTACAACCCCTGGCAAAAATTATGGAATCACCGGCCTCGGAGGATGTTCATTCAGTTGTTTAGTTTTGTAGAAATAAAGCAGATCACAGACATGACACAAAACTAAAGTCATTTCAAATGGCAACTTTCTGGCTTTAAGAAACACTATAAGAAATAAAAAAAAAAAAAAAATTGTGGCAGTCAGTAACGGTTACTTTTTTAGACCAAGCAGAGGGAAAAAAAATATGGAATCACTCAATTCTGAGGAAAAAATTATGGAATCATGAAAAACAAAAGAACGCTCCAACACATCACTAGTATTTTGTTGCACCACCTCTGGCTTTTATAACAGCTTGCAGTCTCTGAGGCATGGACTTAATGTTTTCACAGTTTTTGCTCTAAGGTAAGATGCATTATCATCTTGAAAAATGATTTCATCATCCCCAAACATCCTTTCAATTGGTGGGATAAGAAAAATGTCCACTTGTGCATTTATTGTTGATGTAATGACCGCCATCTCCCCAGTGCCTTTACCTGACATGCAGCCCCATATCATCAATGACTGTGGAAATTTACATGTTCTCTTCAGGCACTCATCTTTATAAATCTCATTGGAACGGCACCAAACAAAAGTTCCAACATCATCACCTTGCCCAATGCAGATTTGAGATTCATCACTGAATATGACTTTCATCCACAGTCCACGATTGCTTTTCCTTAGCCCATTGTAACCTTGTTTTTTTCTGTTTAGGTGTTAATGATGGCTTTCGGTTAGCTTTTCTGTATGTAAATCCCATTTCCTTTAGGCGGTTTCTTAGTTAGGTCACAGACGTTGACTCCAGTTTCCTCCTCCCTTTTTGAGACATATTGCTTTAAGTTTTCTGTCTTGACGCTTTGATGTCTTCCTTGGTCTACCAGTATGTTTGCCTTTAACAACCTTCCCATGTTGTTTGTATTTGGTCCAGAGTTTAGACACAGCTGACTGTGAACAACCAACATCTTTTGCAACATTGCGTGATGATTTACCCTCTTTTAAGAGTTTGATAATCCTCTCCTTTGTTTCAATTGACATCTCTCGTGTTGGAGCCATGATTCATGTCAGTCCACTTGGTGCAACAGCTCTCCAAGGTGTGATCACTCCTTTTTAGATGCAGACTAAGGAGCAGATCTGATTTGATGCAGGTGTTAGTTTTGGGGATGAAAATTTACAGGGTGATTCTATAATTTATTCCTCAGAATTGAGTGAATCCATATTTTTTTTCCCTCTGCTTGGTCTAAAAAAGTAACCGTTACTGACTGCCACAATTTTTTTTCTTGATTTCTTATAGTGTTTCTTAAAGCCAGAAAGTTGCCATTTGAAATGACTTTAGTTTTGTGTCATGTCTGTGATCTGCTTTTTTTCTACAAAATTAAACAACTGAATGAACATCCTCCGAGGCCGGTGATCCCGTAATTTTTGCCAGGGGTTGTATAATCATTAGATTAGTTATTATTACTATTATTGTTGTGTTTGCTGTTATTAATATATAAACAAATAATTTAAAAAATATTACAATTTGTAATACATTTGACTCTTTTACGACAACAAATGCTTGACAGCTGCAACTGCTTAATGCTAACTTTGAAAAACATTGAAAATGCCATAGATATGCTAACATGTTAGCATCGGTCCTGTTTTTAAGTTATAAAATACAGCTATCAACTGTTTCAGGAGACCATAACAGGTCGGTTTAACATAAAAAAGGTAAATAATACTCACAGCCATATGCTCTTTAGGGTTTTAGCGGGGGAAAGCGAAAGAAAAAAATCAACAAAGCAATGATCGAAGCACTGCTTCAATCTGCGAATCACTGCTTCGATTGGTTCAAGGTTCAAAGCAAAGCCGCGCTGCAGTAAAGTTGATTACAGACCCGCTGCAGGGTCTGTAATCAATGTAGAGAAATGATAATTTTCCTGACAAACACCCCCAAAAACAACGGCCACTCTGAAGGGCCGATAAGGGAATCAAGTAAAAAAGTTATTGATGTCGATGGATCGAATCAGTTCTTAACAATTCCCGAAAGGAACTGGTTCTCGATACCAATCCCTAGTCATGCTGCATAATCCAGTATACAAAGCAAAATGTCACTCATAAGTTACTATGGAAACTTTTTTTTATCTGTTCTGTTTCGCCTCATCTTACAGAATCCTTTTCAGCTGCACTGATCTGATGAAGGTAATGTGCTGAGTCTGCACTCTGTTCTTTAATATTTTACCTTACTAATATCCTGTTCCTATAGTAATGCTCATAAGACTCGTGTCCTGCTTTGTCCCTGCCCTGCACTCATCCTCAGGCTATCCGAATGCTGGTTGTGGCATCTACAGAATTGCAAAAGGAGATTGTCGAGAGCGGGCGGGTGAGTCGCTCTCTGTTCTAATTCTGAATCCAGAAGCAGCAACTCAGTTCATTGTAGAGTTCAGCAAGATTTCATATAGGAAAAGAATCGCTGAGAAGCTCTGCAGCGAGAATAACAACTTTGTTTGGCTTGTAAAGGGTGCAGCCAGCATTAAAGAGTTCTACGCCAGGAACTCTCGCTGGACTGAGGGGCTCATCTCTGCCGCCAAGGCCGTGGGATGGGGTGCCACAGAGATGGTGTAAGTGCTAACTCCTATGTGGTAATGAGTAACTGGTTTTACATATAGCCCCTCAAAGAAGTAAACATCCAGTGAAAGCTGATTTTTCTTTCCCACATATTTGGCATTATGAAAGTCTGATGGGGTGAACAAACATTTGGAAGAACACAATCAGTTGTACAGTTCCAGTATTTTATATACATGTCAAATCACTTTTAATTGGCTTTGTTTTAATCACTGGTTCTCTAATCTTTTCTGCTGTGAGTCACTTTAGAAGCTGAAAAACAACAACAAAACAATTAATTTTTGTCAGTTAGTTGTATTACAGGAGTGTTTCAAAAAAAGAAAAAGAAAAATATAACCACATCAGTTTGAATTGAAACAGCTGAAAGAACATCTGATTTTCTTCTATAATTTTAAGTGATGTCAGAAATCTGTGTATACCGTATTTGCACGTCTGAGCGCCCTGGGCATTGTGCCTGAAATTCTGCTGGAGGTGGGGTGTGCATTTGCACCAACTCAGCCAAATATTGTTTGTCGGACTGCCCATTCCAATAAAATGGCTTTCTTCACAAATAAAGAATAACTCGCCCCCTTTTTCCCCCCTACTGTCATTTATTAAATGTGTTATTCGTCAACTGATGTCTGGTGCAGCAAAAAAAAAGGTTGGCATGACGTGCATGGTCATTTTTCAACATTGACCACATGGACAATAATTTATTTCACTGAAACATTTTGCTTAGTTTATATTAAAATGGAAAACTCTGGTACTCATGGATGCTTCAAAAGTTCCTACCTGTTGAAATCCAGTTGACTCTGCAGTTAAATAATCCATTGTTTCTGTCTGTGATTTCTGCTCGTTAAGATAAAAATAAAAAATCTATTAATTTCCTGTCAGCATCTCACAGAAAACAGTGGAACATCCAAACTTTCTCTGTCAACACTTGAAGTCACTTCTGTGTTCATGTCCAGAAATACAGCGTGTCTTCTCTGTGTCCCGCTCTTTCACCCTCAAAATGGCAAACAAATGTCCAAGCAGCAGGAAAAATCTGTCTGAACTCCCCTCAAAGTTCTGAACATGCACAAAACTTTCTGACGAACTATCACATCAGCTGTCAAGGAACTCTGTACATTAAGTTCTGTTGCTAGAATACATTCACTACTAGGTATCAGAGATAAATAGTTTTTGTACTTTGAAAATGTTCAGTATTTTGATGATACAAGGCCAAGTATCGGTAGAGACAATTTCCAGGACTGGACAGTTTTCTCAAAAATGTATTCATCAGTTCCTACTCATGAGGCCTATATTCCAATTTCCTGTTAAAGAAATAATCAAATAAATGTAAGCATTGGCCTTGATGTGCTTGCCTGCTTTCACAGGGAGTCTGCTGACAAGGTGGTGCTGCACACAGGAAAATACGAGGAGCTGATTGTCTGCTCCCATGAGATTGCTGCAAGCACGGCACAGCTGGTCGCTGCCTCAAAGGTGGTCATCAGACATACAGGACTTCTCATTTCAAAGATAACTGCAACATAACTGTAAAATAATTGGTTCCTATGATTGACTTTGTTACTTTAATGTGGTCTGACATGAATATTCTTGTGTGCTTAGGTTAAGGCAGAACGCAACAGTAAGAAGTTGTCAGTTCTGCAGCAAGCTTCTCGCCATGTTAATGAAATGGCAGCTAAAGTAGTGGCCTCAACCAAGACGGGTCAGGAGAACCTGGAAGAAAAAGGTTGGCACAACAGGGTCTGTGTAGTCAACAATACTAAATATAGCAGCCTAAATATTCTTCCCTGTCTGTATGTTTTTGCAGATACCATGGACTTCTCCGGCCTGTCACTCATCAAGCTGAAAAAGGAGGAAATGGAGTCACAGGCAAGTAGTCGACAAAGGTGTTGAGTTATTGTGTAACACTGCAGGTATGTGATGTTCTGTTTTAGACTAATTCCTGTAACTTATTTAAAAAGTGTTGACACTTTTCATATTAATATAACAGCCAACAACTATTTTCTGTACAAATATTTAGTGGCTTCATGGTGTTCTGTGCAGTGTTAAAGCAACTCCCCCCCTCTGTGCTTTTCTGTTGCCTTGTTCATATTCTCCGAATGTACATGTACATTTAGTGAGTGTGATTTCTATGAACCCACACTCTTACCACATAGCTATTTTTTAACTGACTGTAGCACTTTGAGATTTATTTAAATGTAATGTGCAATATAAATAAAATTTATTATTATTATTGAATGTCCCCAAGATGATGCTTGACAGTAACTTGTCAGAAATACTTCCCAAAGTCACATTTACAGGCTAAAAATGCCTCTGACCAAGAAATTAAACATAGCGGAATCCATGAATGTCAGGCTTTTCTCACTGAGATGCTGCAGCAACTGATTTTGCTCAGTGCAACTATAATAGTGCATTCACATGTCGGCTGTAAGCGGCAGATGGTAATCCAGATGTTACATTGTTTTCAAATAAAAACTGACAGACATATTCCACCACCTCTGGCCACATGTACAGCAGCTACACATTGCAATATACACTTTCTGTCAAAAGTTAAAAATGTTCAACTTTTGCCACTTATCACAGCGACAAGGACAAACCAGGTGTTGTTTTATCATTAACAAGGAAGAAAAAGAGACAGCAAGAGATTGATTATTTAAGTGCAGGAAGTCCCCTGATTTTAATCAGATAAACATGAATAGTAAGTCCCTTCACTGCTCCCTTGTTTTTACTTGGGGTAACCACAGCAGATCCAAGGTGGACCTGCATGTTGATTTGGCACAAGTTTTATGCCGGATGCCCTTCCTGTTGCAACTCTGCATTACATGGAGAAATGGGGCAGGGGTGGGGATTGAACCGGGAGCCTTCCGCACTGAAACAAAGTGCACTAAGCACTTGGCCACCACCCCCTGGCCAATCAGGTAAACATCAGTAATTTGTGATATTACAGAAAAACAATTAATTGATAACCCAAGTTCATTTTTTTTTGTCTTTAAGCTGCCATCAGAGCCGGGGCTTCCTGTTTTAATATAACACTGTGCAGAAAGATGAACCTCGGTTGTATCTTTCAGTTAAGTGAATTGTCTGTCACTGGCATTGAAAGATGGCCGCGCCTCACATCGTCACCTGCAGACGACAGGAATTCTGCTATGACTGCTGTAATGGTTTTTCTGCCGCAGATGTGAACGCATTAGTATAGACTATTCTCATGTTGATATACAGTATAAAAGCTAATTTGAATATAACTTATTGAACTAGAATATTCTTCTGTTCAGTCAAAATGCAGATGGGACAGTCTTCTCTGGGATCACAATGAGGGACATGGCGCATTACCTGAATTCCTCAGGAACCAGTTTGACAGAAGATAACCACCTTATTTATTTACACGTAGGTGAAGGTGCTGGAACTGGAGTCTCAGCTAGAAAACGAGCGTCTCCGTTTGGGTGAGCTGAGGAAAAAGCACTACAACTTAGCTGGAGTTCCACTGGATCAGGTTTCCCAGAATAATGGTGACGGTGCCGCTCCAGTCTACCCTGGAAACATGTCACCTAAACCCAACAAACCTGCTATCATGAGGAAACCTGCACTAGCGCAGAAACCCAACATGCCACCCAAAAATTTGGTAAGTACTAAAGAAAAAATGTGAAAAGAAGTGAATAAAATTAAACTTTTTAGTAATTCTTGTGTGTCTCTCTTGTCTGTGTTTCAGTTTAAGTAAATGCCTGAGCAGATGAGGAGCCCGGAAAGCTTCATGATGGGATGTTTCCTTGAATTTCTCTGATTGCCTTTTTGTGAATAGGTGCTTCTTTTAAGTTGCATGTTGCTGACAATCCTATGTTCTGAATCTCACTCCTGTTTTTCTTCTTTTTGCCAAAACAGATCAGAAACCTGACTTTTACCTTGATGCCTTTTGAGGGATGCACTGTGTCCTTACAGTTTAATTTTAAATGTTTAACACTCGTCACTAAACTCACTTTTTTCATTATTTGACATTCACAATAAAAAACGAAACTAATGTAAGTCTGTTTGGGAAATGCAGCATTACTGCTTTTATCCCCCCTCCCCATTACTACGTTAACAGGAATCAAAAACATGTCTTGGTATATGTATGTAGTTGGTTTTTCATGGTGAAGACATTTTTGCACACAGTTTGAAGCACATCACCTTTTTCTTAAAGAACACTACTTGTTTTGATTGCTGAATAAAAGTGGGGGAATGTATTCTGTACATTTGTGATGCTGACATACCTCTGGCTTCTTTGCCTTCATAATGGATCAAGCACAGTTTCTTTTTTGGGTGGGTGGCGGTCACTACAAAGTAGTTTGAGACCTTGAAATGTGCTTTCTAAGACTGTATGTAAAGACTGCATAGGAGTGTGCAGGCTGCACCAAGTATAATTTATAATAGAAGTGGAAATCAGTCAAAGTGCATATAGACGTGATGCTTACACAGGTATTGGCTACATGTGTCCTTAATTACCAAATGTTTCCTGGTTATTGTATAATATGAAGGTGATAAATTCCTCTTTGCCTCTGGGAGTTTTTCATACAGGATTTTAAGCTGCATTACTTTGTGTTCTGTCCTCTGATCCATGTGCAGTGTCTTTCTAAACTCAGATCTATTAATATATTTTAGTAAACATAATGGTGGTTTCTCCTTGTAAGAAGTGTAAATGTTACTTATGAACAATAAATGTTTGATTTTAATATTTGTATTCATTTTGTTCTGACACTTGGAAGCTGTAATTTTAAGGTCTGCTGGCAGTGTTTTGCCATGGGGTGTGTGAGTGTGTGGGTGTGTGTTTGCATTTGTTCTTGGAGCATAATTCTGGAAGTACCTGATTGAAACGTCATACTTTCCCCATAGGTTTGCTTCCTGCTCCCATTTCACTGACTCACCACAGCAGATCTGCACATTGATTTGGCTCAAGTTTTACTGGATGTCCTTCCTCATGTAACTTCAGATGTCTTCTTTTTCTTTCGGCTGTTCCCGTTAGGGGTCGCCACAGCAGGTGGATCGTTTCCATCTCACCCTGTCCTCTGAATCTTCCTTTGTCACACCAACCACTTGCATGTCCTCCCTCAGCACATCCATAAACCTCCTTTGGTCTCCCTCTTCTCCTTCTGCCTGGTGGCTCCATCCTCGGCATCCTTTTCCCTGTATACGCTGGGTCCCTCCTGCAGATGTCCAAGCCATCTCAAGATCACCTCTCTGACTTTGTCTCCAAGCTGTCCCTCTGATACGTTCATTCCTAATCTTGGCCATTCTCGTCACTCCCAAAGAGAATCTCAACATCTTCAGCTCTGCCACCTGTGTTTTTTTTAGTGCCACCGTCTCTAAGCCAAATTACAAAGTGCTCAACTTAATGAATCAAACCACAACAATAAAGCATTTCTGGATCCATAAGAACACTTAAAATTAAATGTCACGTGCAAATAAAATGTGTATTCCTCCCACGTTTCCTATCCTAAAAGTCCTCTAACTGGGCGATTCCTAGGTGTTCCCAAGCCACATAGGATATATATAATTTCTCCAGCATGTTCTGGGTATTTCATGCGGGCTCAGCCCAGTTGAATGTGTCTGGAAGACCAGGTGGCATCCTCACCAGATGCCCAGCTGGTTCCTCTGTGTGAGAAAGCAGTAGCTCCACTCACTGCGTCCCCATAAACAGTAAAAATGCTTTGGCCTTTGTTTTATTTTTTATTTTTTTTAAGGTAGAGAAGCTTGAATCTTTGACTGGACTGGGTTGCTTGACGCGAGGACGTTTCGCTTCAAATCGCAGAAGCTTCCTCAGCTAAAATTCTTGCTCTGGAAGTCTGACTTCTGACTCTTGTAGAGAAGAATAAAACAGAAGCCAACAAAAGCTGGAGTTTTAAACCTAACCAGACCCTTCCTACTGAGAGGCAGACTGCTATAGGCTAGTGACTAAACAATAGCTCTAATTAGCAACTATTGTGCTGTAGTTAGCACACCTAATGGCAGGACAGCTGTCCCTCTAATGATGGGCTGGATGCCTTTCTGATGGCTCCCTTGACGTGAATGACTCATTACCATGAGCAAAAGACTGAAACTCCTTTGACCTGAGTACCCCATTGTAAACAGGGGATAAATTGTGTCTCAGACCCCCTCCCCGGTTAAGGCTGGGTTTCAAACGTTTCACAAAGAATGCCTCCTTGACCCCTCTCTCAAACCATTTCTTCTCTCTGGCTAATATTTTAACTTTCTTGTCCTCAAACGTGTGGTTAGTGTCTTTAAGGTGGTGAACTGCAGACTGAGGTCCACTGGCGCCCTCTCTGCGGTGCTGGTATAGCCTTTTGTGTAAAGGTTGCGTCGTTTCACCTATGTAGTATTCGTTAAAGTTTTCCTGACATCTGATAGAATACACTACATTGCTCTGTTTGTAACTAGGGATCATGTCCTTAGGGTGAACTAATTTCTGTCTCAAGGTGTTAACCGGTTTAAAGTAAACTGGGATTTTGTGCTGTCTGAAGATCCTCTGTAGTTTTTCCCTTACTCCTGCTAAATAAGGGAGAGACACTCCTCTTCTTGTCTCCGTCTCCTGTCTATCTGGTCTGTTCTCTGGGACTTCTGCACTTTGTCCAGGGACCATCATGGGTACCCACATACTGTGAGGGCTTTCCGGACACGTTGTTCTTTAGCCCTTCCCTCTGCAGTTGTGGGCACCTGTAGGGCTCTGTGTTGAAGCGTCCTGATCACCCCGAGCTTGTGTTCAAGGGTGGTTTGAGCCGAAGAGCAGATATTGGTCAGTGTGAGTTGGTTTTCTGTAAACCCCTGTCTGGTGCTGCCTGTTCTCTCCAATCGTAACATCACAGTCCAAGAAGGATAAATGGTTGTTTCTGGCATCCTCAGGTGTGAACTTTTTCTTTAAGGTGTTTCCTCAGTCACTCACTAATGGCAAATTAATGTGGATCCTTCAAAAGTAGGCTATTCTGTACAGTTTCTTCAGTGATTATTAAATTTGGAATGTTGGCTTTACACATTCAGATGATCCTCTATTGTCTGCTGTGCCTGTGCATGTTCCCTTAACGTTTATTACTTCTGCAGTGTTATCTTTTTTGGTAGTTGTGCTTCAGCTCCTCATATGCTTCCATTAATAGCTTTTGCGCTGCTAGAGTGAAGTATGGGGAATGCATCTCTTCATCTGTGAACTGGGAAATTTGTGATCGATCCATGACTAAAGAAGGCTGTGAACATGTGGTCATCAGAATTATTTAAACCTGGTTTAACTTGGTCATACCTACTCATCTTGCATAGGCCTTAATCAATTAATCTATTTTCTAAACCTACTTATTCCAGTTGAGGGTCATAAGGGAACTCATAAGGGAACTGGAACCTATCCCAGTGAGAGTTGGGGTACACCCTGGACAGGCAGTCAGTTTATTACAGGGTGGGCATGTACAGAGACAAAAATATTCACATGTATGGTCAATTTGGAATGATCAATTCACCTTACCTGTATGTCTCTGGAAGTGGGAGGAAGAAGCTGGACAGCACCTGGAGGAAACTCACACAAACACTGAGAGAACATGTGAACTCTACACAGAGATGACACAAAGCCAGAACCTTCTCGCTGTGAGGCAGCGGTGCTACCCACAACTTGTAAAGCCAGGATGTGTGGCCCACATTAGGTCGAGCCTGGCTTTGGCCTTCATCTGGGATTCATAACTTTTACTTTTGTGCAATGGCACTCTGATCTCCATTTAAAAAAAAAAAAAAAAAAAAACATAAAAACTGATCTGCTAAGGTCTAACAACCCTCTGTTGATCACAAAACTATTGATTATAGATGCATTCGGGGGCAGATCCAGGATTTTATGGGGGGGTTTGCAACCAAGTAAGGTCTGACGATTTGGATTTTTAGGTGCCATTTCCTGCATTTTGGCACATATTTTAAGAGAAAATAACCTATATTATAACCTGTTTTATTAATTTGGACTTGTACAATCTTGAATGTGATGCTACAACATAAGAACGGAGAATATTTAAAAATGTCTTGGCTAAAAAAGTGAACACCTTTGCTACACCTAGCTGAATCATGGTTTGGTTTAAATATATACTTGTTGCTGAATAAATGGTTCAGAAACAGCATTTGTTGGTGGGGGGGCACGTTCTCCACGCTCCCCTTTTCATGTGTCCTGGATCTGCCCCCCGGATACACAAGTTGTAATGATGTGCAATTAATACATTTTTATCAAAACTGTTGAACTCCTAAAATTGAGCAGGATATTATTCGGTAAGTGACTCCTGTGATTATATTATATTTAACTCCGTTCGCACGTGTGGCTCCTCAGCGCCGCTCACTCACAGGGAGGAGGTCAGAGGCGTCGTCATCTTTACGTGAGGACAGTGAACGCAGCACCACATTTTTGACAAGACCGTCAACAAAGTTGTCTCCATGTTCTCCTCGCGCGCCTGTAATGACCTGTCTGAACGAGTTGTGCAGATAACGTGAGTCCGACGACGAGAAAAAGGAGCCGGAGGGCTTTAATGAAGCCGGGAATGGACATGGAAACCTGCCTTCAGTCTGCGCTGCACAGACCCGCGGCCGAGCTGACGGTGACGGACGTGTACGACATCGCGGCGGGACTCGGCCAGGACTTGGAGCGGATCATCGACCGGTTCGGGTGCGAGTCTCTGGTCGGGTTAGTGCCCAAAGTGGTCCGAGTCCTGGAGCAGCTGGAGGCGCTGGTGAGCCGCGGACAGGAGTCCGAGGAGCTGCGGAGAGAGCTGGACAGACTGCGACAGGAGCGGGACGACAGACAGGAGCAGGAGAGGAGGCACCAGACAGTAAGAGACAGACTAACCCGTCACTAACTAGTGCTGCTTAATCAGTTAGACCGGGACAAAGATTCAGTCAAGCACCCTGGTGGCTGGTAGCGGTAATGCTGGCTGTCGATATATACAACCCCTGGCAAAAATTATGGAATCACCGGCCTCGGAGGATGTTCATTCAATTGTTTAATTTTGTAGAAAAAAAGCAGATCACAGACATGACACAAAACTAAAGTCATTTCAAATGGCAACTTTCTGGCTTTAAGAAACACTATAAGAAATCAGGAAAAAATTGTGGCAGTCAGTAATGGTTACTTTTTTAGACCAAGCAGAGGAAAAAAATATGGAATCACTCAATTCTGAGGAAAAAATTATGGAATCATGAAAAACAAAAGAGCGCTCCAACACATCACTAGTATTTTGTTGCACCACCTCTGGCTTTTATAACAGCTTGCAGTCTCTGAGGCATGAACTTCATGAGTGACAAACAGTACTCTTCATCAATCTGACTCTAACTTTCTCTGATTGCTGTTGCCAGATCAGCTTTGCAGGTTGGAGCCTTGTCATGGACCATTTTCTTCAACTTCCACCAAAGATTTTCAATTGGATTAAGATCCGGACTATTTGCAGGCCATGACATTGACCCTATGTGTCTTTTTGCAAGGAATGTTTTCACAGTTTTTGCTCTATGGCAAGATGCATTATCATCTTGAAAAATGATTTCATCATCCCCAAACATCCTTTCAATTGATGAGATAAGAAAAGTGTCCAAAATATCAATGTAAACTTGTGCATTTATTGATGATGTAATGACAGCCATCTCCCCAGTGCCTTTACCTGACATGCAGCCCCATATCATCAATGACTGTGGAAATTTACATGTTCTCTTCAGGCAGTCATCTTTATAAATCTCATTTGAACGGCACCAAACAAAAGTTCCAGCATCATCACCTTGCCCAGTGCAGATTCGAGATTCATCACTGAATATGACTTTCATCCACAGTCCACGATTGCTTTTCCTTAGCCCATTGTAACCTTGTTTTTTTCTGTTTAGGTGTTAATGATGGCTTTCGGTTAGCTTTTCTGTATGTAAATCCCATTTCCTTTAGGCGGTTTCTTACAGTTAGGTCACAGACGTTGACTCCAGTTTCCTCCCATTCGTTCCTCATTTGTTTTGTTGTGCATTTTCGATTTTTGAGACATATTGCTTTAAGTTTTCTGTCTTGATGCTTTGATGTCTTCCTTGGTCTCCCAGTATGTTTGCCTTTAACAACCTTCCCATGTTGTTTGTATTTGGTCCAGAGTTTAGACACAGCTGACTGTGAACAACCAACATCTTTTGCAACATTGCGTGATGATTTACCCTCTTTTAAGAGTTTGATAATCCTCTCCTTTGTTTCAATTGACATCTCTCGTGTTGGAGCCATGATTCATGTCAGTCCACTTGGTGCAACAGCTCTCCAAGGTGTGATCACTCCTTTTTAGATGCAGACTAACGAGCAGATCTGATTTGATGCAGGTGTTAGTTTTGGGGATGAAAATTTACAGGGTGATTCCATAATTTTTTCCTCAGAATTGAATGATTCCATATTTTTTTCCCTCTGCTTGGTCTAAAAAAGTGACCGTTACTGACTGCCACAATTTGTTTTCCTGATTTCTTATAGTGTTTCTTAAAGCCAGAAAGTTGCCATTTGAAATGACTTTAGTTTTGTGTCGTGTCTGTGATCTGCTTTTTTTTTCTACAAAATTAAACAACTGAATGAACATCCTCCGAGGCCGGTGATTACATAATTATTGCCAGGGGTTGTAATTGTTGAACTGTTTGTTACAAAACGCCTTCAGCTCGGGGACATTATAACGAACATTTATTGTCCTCTTTTTTTATCAGATTATAGATCCAGTGATTAATCAGTAATCATTAATTTTAGAATAAATAGGGAATTTGAAGAGGTTACCTTTTGCTGTAGGTTATTGTGATAACCATTGTAAATTATATTTTACTTGATAAGAAAATAAGTACTAAGTAGTTGAAAATATCTTACAATGTTCATATTATGTCAGTTAAAAATAAGATTCACAAAAGTCACATTTGAGAAACTGAACCAAGCTCATGTTTGTGACTTTAACACAATAAATAAATTTAATAGTTGTTCAATTTTTTCAAAGTAGTTGCCAGTTGATTTGATTTTCTGTTGTCAAGTCTGTGATTACAAAGGAAGTAATCATTTCACCTCTTGTCTATGTGGATGTTTACATTTTCATTATGTCTGCGCATACAAAGTTGGAAAATATGGTTGAAATTAATATCCCGATATCAATACAATGACTGTGGAAAATTAATACAAAATCACATCCAAAAAATGTTGCAATGTTATGGTTTACAGTTTTGTTGTTGCTGACCAACAATCAAAAATCTAAATAGATTTACATTGCCATTATATAAAACATAGCAGAAAAATCTTTATTTTGCTTATAAATGATTAGTTATCATTCTAGTTTCAGATTGATTTTCTGTTCATTGATTATTGGATGACACATTTCAGCACTACTGTTGAGGATATTTGACATATTAGTTTGTTTATGCACCTTCTTGTGCTCTGCATTCTCAACATGCATTCCACATCTGGAACGAGTCTAGTTGGAAGATGTTCGAGTGTTAATAGTGGGAAATGTTAAAATCAGCTTCACTGTTATGTATAATAACGGGTCTCTTTGCATATTTTCTTTTAATGCAGCAGATAATATTTACAGAGGAATCCTTCAAATGGTGATACAAACACCAAATTTGGCAAAAGTACACCTTAGATATTACTCTTTGAAAAAACGGACAGGCCACTTGAATTTTCATTAGGCGGCCACGTAGGGGTCATACATAGGGGTAAAAATTATAAAAATGCTCCAGTCATATTGAAAATTATACCACATTATTTGTCTGTAAAAATTCAAAAAAAGTATAGTTTTAGACTATCTATGACTGAATTCTATAGAGTTCTGGGGTAAAAACAACAAGAATGGTGACAAAGTTCAGTTTCAGTTTGTACAGGGGCTCAAAAGTTAGAGTTGCTCCAATTTTGTTCAAAGGTGATGCAAATTATTGGTTAATAGGTTTCAAAAAGGAATAGTTTGCACCATGTATCATGCTTAGTTATCACATTACAGGGTAACATTATGTCACATGTCAATTCAATGGAGGTCAACATTATTTGACCTTTACTTTAGAGACCAAGCATTCAACACAGTCAGAACTATTCCATTTATTAATCCAAGTAGCTCAACAAACAATTTGCACCATTTTTTACTAAAATTGGAGCAACTTTAACTTTTTACCCCTGTACAAAATGAAATTGACCTTTGTCACCATTCTTAAGGTTTTTACCCATAACTCCATAACATTCAGTCATAGACAATCCAGACTATACCTTTTTGGAATCTTTATTATCAGACAAATAATGTGGTATAGTTTTCAATATGATTGGAGCACTTTTATATTTTAACCCCTGTGTAATTCTTCAATTGACCCCTACGTGGCCGCCTATTGAAAATTCAAGTGGCCCGTCAGTTTTTTCAAAAGAGAAATGTCTAAGGAGAATTTGTGCTGGATTTGATGCTTGTATCACCATGTGAAGTATTGTTTCAGTTATTTGCTGCACTATTTGTGATTATATTTTAGAAGTCTGTGATCAGGTTGTATAGCCTGGCGTCCTGTCCAGGGTGTACACTGCCTCACACCACTACTGGGATAGGCTCCAGCGCCCCCGTGACCTTTAATTGGAGTAAGCGGGTATCGAAGATGAATGAATGAATGATTATGTTATGTTGTATGCCTGTTCCCATTACACATTCTTTCATTTACAAATACCAACGTTCAACATGCTGCTGTGTTATTCTTGTTCAGGAGTTGGAGCAGGTGGACGATATGTGGAGAGGGGAGGTTAAGGACCTGATGTCCCAAATCAGCCACCTTCAGGCGGAGAACAACAGGCTGCTGGTGAGCGTTTCCCTCCAAGAGTCTCCCATCACAGAGGAAGACTCGCAGAAACAGGAGGGTAGGTTTACCTGAATTGGAATCAGAATCCTTTTATTGTCATTTTACAGTGTACGCAGTACAAAGTATAATGAGATTTTTAAAAATAGCAGCTCTCTTTTCAGTGTAGTGGTTGATGATAAATAAATGATAGAGTTGATATAAAATAGAATAGAATAATAAGAATGAAGGAAAGCAAAAAACTGTATACAAAATACGAGGAATGTGCCAAGATGTACGACACTAGCTGCAAATATAAAGAAGGGTTCCGTGGGAGAGGAACATTATATTGCACATGAGGGGGGAAAAAAAATTCACAGTTCTGCTATTTCTGTTTCTTATAAATTCCTTTTTGGTGGCGTTCAGGGCAATAACGGCTCTTGGGTAAACGCTGTTCCTCTCTGTCCGTGCCTTTATTGCTCCATAAGGCCTCCCTGAGGGTAACAGTCTGAAAAGGTGGTGTCTGGGGTGGGAGGAGTCTCTGCTGATGTTGTGAGCTCTCCTAAGGCAGCGGGGGTTGTAGATGTCCTCCAGAGAAGGGAGGGGGCAGCCGATCAGTTTCTGGGCTGTATTATGACCCTTTGGAGTGCCTTCCTCTCCACAGCGCTGCAGCTGTGGAACCATAATGTGATTCCACAGCTCAACACTCACTCCACCGAGCACCGGAAGGAGGACAACAACTGTTTGGTTGACAGGTTGCTCCTCCTGAGTAGTCTCAGGAAGAAGCATGGATTGTAGCATAGATCTAAGAATTATCAGATAGATAGGTGTGTCTGTTTTTTCTTATGTCGAGTGAACATGAAGAGGTTTCATGCTCAGGATTTCACGGGAGTGTATCCCAGCACACAGTAAGTGGTTAGATTAACCAATCACCTTACAGTTATGAGGTGACAGTGCAAAACCACCCTGAAAAAAAATCCTCAGAGCTGTTTGGATGGAGATTTGTATGATAATCACTACAGTGCCATCTGTTGTGTATGGAAGGCTTGCCACTGTCCATGTGCTGTTGTGCAGTGTCTTGCGAGTGTACCCGGTAATAAATTAGTTTGGTACTGGCTGGGTGACAGTACAGATCTGATCCGTGCCTCACATTTATGTTCTCACTGCAGATTTATGTTCCACTCGTCATCTACATGGTGCACATTCTGCATAGTTTTGCGGTATTCACATAGGATTGTGTGCTACGTACTGCATGCAGCAATTTAAAAAAAAAGGAGGCTGTGAAAGTAGAGCCAGCCAGGAGCTTAGAAAGGAGACTAATTTTGAAGCAGACACAGATATAACCTTTGTGTGAGATATTTATGGTGGCTGCAGATTTACGTCATGTGCAGAGCTAAACACACACACATGCAGTGCATGTGCTGATTTTTTTTTTTTTTTTTAACTAAACATTTGCTGTTTGGTGTAAATAGTCATGTGAAAGGAAGAAAATAAAAAATAATTGTCAGTTTGTTGTCCTTACTAATATAGTGTGTGGTGATTTAGAGTTTTATATGTATTATGTTACTGCACTTGCTGTACAGGTATGTGGGAGAAGGAAAGGCAGGCGATGAAGAAGTTGAAGGACATAGTGGATAAGCAGAGAGGTGAAATCCGAGCTAAAGACCATCAGCTGACATTACGAAATGAGGACATTGAGGCGGTGAGAAATTACATTCAAACTGCCATAGTTTGCAGTTTCCAGTCCTTAACCAGAGTTAATGAAGGTGAGAGCCAGATTCTTTCTGCCGTAGCTCCAGATGCAGCAGCAGCGGCTGATAAGAATCAACCAGGACCTTCGGCGTCGGATCGGTGCAGTGGAGGCGCAGAGCAAGGCCCTGATCCAGCGGAGGGCAGAGCTGGAGGCTGCAGCACAGCTGCAAAATCAGGAGCTGGTGGCTCTGCATCAGGAAGTGAGGAGGCTGAAGAAGGAGCACCAAGACTGGGAACTAGAAAGAGAGATAACTGAGATAGAAGAGTGCTCACTCATCAGATCAAGACTATCACCATCTGCATCCTTACAAACAAAGGTGGCATGTTCACAGTTCATTAAAACATTGTTCAGAAGATTTGTGCTTTCAGACACTGGTCTTTTGGTGTTAAACTGACTGTTTACTTGTCATAAACACAGTCCTTTGCAGAAACACCAGTTAAGGCCAACAAAACAAATTCTGTGTGGGCGGAGTGTCGTGGTGACGCCGGATTCCTGGCTAAATGTTTTGAGCATGAGGAGAGGCTGACTCTTCTCCCAAGGTCAGCAAAGACAGAAAATGAACACGAGGGTGAAGATGAAGATGAGGACACGGCAGCGCTACTGGTAACACCTCCCTGTGTACACAGTCTTACTGTTTTATATTCTGAGACCTACTGTAACAGTGTTTATTAAACACACCGTTTGCCTCCTCTGTCATGCTGGTGTGTCCTGTGGGAGCGTGCATGCTGTACTTTCGCTCTACTCCAGAATATTTAAGTTACGTAATTTGACCTTCAGTGTTGGCAACCATGCATTTCTTTAGAATGCTTTAGAGTGGTTGGAAAAATGAGGACATGGAAAATGTCCTGATATTGAAGGTGTCTTATAATGAGAATGTCCTGAATTGTCATAAAAACAAGTGTGCAGACACACAAAATAAAATGATCCGAATAATGTAGTAGTGGTAATAATAACAGTAGTAGTTTGTACCATTGTTTTTTAATTTGTTTAAATCAACCAGTCTAGAACTTACCAAAATGATTTTTTTTTTTTTTTTGTCAACCAACAATTTCCCAAATAAAGTTAAGTGTTATCTTAAAAATTATTTGTTGAATCTATAAAATGTCAGATAACAGGAAAACTTGCTCATCATAATTTTCCAGAGGCCAAGAAGGGAAACTTCAAAGTGTTTATAAAAAAAACCCTCAAGATATTGAGATTATAATGATCTGAAGTAGGGGAAAAGTTACCAACTTGTAAAATGTAATCTCTTTTAACTAGTGAGAGATTTTTGCATTTTTCATTGGTAAATGATTAATTGGCTGGTTGTTGACTGACTTGACATCATCTGTAGCACAGTGCTCTCTAGTGGTCAAAAAGTGCACACAGCAGTGTTATAATATGCTTTGCCTTCACCTGAAGAAATCTATGTATGGACATGCTGTGCAGGGAGAAACTAAGTCACCAACTGAGGAGGAGTCTGACGAGGAGGCAGACAAACCTCATTTCACCCTGCAGGAGCTGCGGGATGTCCTGCAGGAGAGGAATGAACTCAAGAGCCAAGTGTTTCTGTTGCAGGAAGAGCTGGCTTACTACAAAAGGTGTGCTATTGTCCCTCAAACTGACAGTTCTGGACCTATGAGAAGATTTTCATGCAGAAATTAATAGCTTTTCCTCATCCCTCAGTGAGGAGCTGGAGGAGGAAGCTGTTGGTACTCCACCATCTCCTCCACTAGCTTCTGCTCCTGCTGATCAGCCTGAATCAGGAATCAGACATCTGTGAGTGATGAGTGACAGCTTATCTTTACTTTGACCTTTGACTTTCATTTTTTAGCCTTGTGACCGTTGATTTTTTTTTTTTTTTTTAGATACATTCAGTCATCTTTATTTGTGAAGATTTTTTGAATGTTTCCACTAAAACCTTTCCAAATATTATGCACAACTGATCATCAATGGATATTTTTGTGCACATCATCTAAATCCTCTTATGGAACACATGTAGTGTAAGAAATGTCAGATACGTATATCAATAAGTATGCCATTTGTCTTCATATCGTGTGAAGTAGTTTGTTGGATATTTAAACGTTAGACACTCCTATTTTATATCCACAGCTACCCTAAGTGGTTTTGGACTGACAATAAACCAGATGAACCCCATTTCCTCTTACAGTTTCTCCTAACAATATGTGTTCACTGTTAAGTCATTGAGGTTTGCAAATCATGCACTTTTTTTAATAGAATGGTGCACATGCTTTTTATGTTGTTACAATATTCTGCATTTCCTTTCTGTCTTCATCTCTTTGTACATTTTCAGGATCTTCACTGCCATAATGCCGATGGTGGCGGCGGGTTTGATTGCAGATGATCCCACATTGCTACCGATCAGACGATTAATTTCCTTGGTACAACCCTGAATTTTATTTTAATGTGGTTGATTTTATTTCTTGTAACACCTTCTCACAGCATATCTGGTGTTTTTAACACCAAATCTGCATACTTATATTCAGTTATTTATTGTCTGCTTCATGTTGTTAGGACATATTTTCCTAAATTAATTGATTATTGTGCGATTAAGTAGAATTATTATTGCTACCCAAGGCCAAAATATGGCCATCAGGTATTGTGAAGACTGTACGTCTGTCTGCCTGTCTGTACTCAGCATAAGTCCAGTCCTATTACGGCCAGGGTCTTCAAATTCACAGGGAACATTCTTGGGACACAGACCTTGGACAAGTTAAAAGATGGCTAATCTTGATGTATTCTAGGGAGTCAAAACGTCACATTCTTTCTACACACTCTTTCATTGATTACATGCTCATATGGCCGAGGGCAGGGTTGGGTAGGATTACTTTGAAATGTAATCTACAAGTAATCCAAATGTATGTACATACATACATGTAATCCACATGTATTCTTTCAAAGTAATCCTACTCAACCTTGGCCGAGGGTATTTTAGCATTGCGTTATATTTTTATTTTATCAGTGCTAACATACCACGGATTGCATCAGAATAGCCTATGTTCACAGAATGAGGTGTCTCTTTTCTGAGGGCACTCTGGATATTGTCCATAAGAGTGGTGGAAATTTTTCCTTAAGGTGATGAAAAAGTGTGGAGCAGTGTGGAGCAAGTAGCTCAGCGAACACAGCGGCCTGTGTTGAATTTTGCAACATTTAAGTTGACTGAGTTGCTCTCTGGAACATTCTGAGAATTTGCAGAATCCCTTTACCACTGTCGCCTGTGTGCTTGCTCTAGGGGTTGGTAAGGTTAGACCTTGCTTGTGTGATGCACCTTGAGGCAGCTTTGTTGGGATTTGGCGCTATATAAAATTAAATAAATTGAAGGTGAAGTTGAAAATCCCTAACAAGCTGCTGGACATCATAGTCAGCCTGTACATAAGTACTGTGAGTTTTTTCAGGAGTGGAGGCAGAGTCTCTGATGTCTTCTCAGTGAATTCTGACATTCATCAGGGATTGTTCTGGCTCCTCCTCTGGTTCAGTGCTTGCACAGAATGAGTGAGTATCAGGTAGAGTTGTAGAGTTCAGCAGACTTAGGTGTCTTTGTCAGTGAGGAAACGTATGCTGACCTTGACTTTGCAGCTGATGCTGTTATCACTGGATACACTAGCTGCAGCACTTGAAAAGCTGATTGAGGAGTCAGAGTGTCTGGGTTTATGATTGACCTTGATTAAGACAGTTCTTTAGTGACTCTCTAGACTCAGCCATCATAAGTGCATCTATTTTAGTGAAAGTGTCGAAGCTGTTGAGAAATTCACTAATCTCAGCAGTGACATCTATGCCTTTGAATTAGAAAGATGCCTGGAAAGTGCTCATGGAGTCATGAGGTTGCTGGACACATGCGTTTCTCATTGCCGTGCCAATACTTCTGTCAGACATTGAAGGTCGAATGCTTTAGGGTCCTGGTCCTTCTAGGCTGAGTGTACTAAGGTGTAAGACTTGGACACTATCTAGTGATGTCAGGAAAAGATGTCTTTGGTCCAGGATCTCTCTGGATAATCCTTGGGTGCGACTGAAATTACTTCATGTTAAAAGAACAGTTACTTGTCCAGAATGTAAGTACTTTGGTGCCGAGGACTCCAACAACTGGAAAAGACCAAATGGACGTCACCTGACTGACAAATACAACCCCAATTCCAGTAATGTTGGGACGTTGTGTAAAATGCAAATAAAAACAATACGATTTGCAAATCCTCTTCAACCTATATTCATTTGAATACACCACAAAGACAAGATATTTAATGTTCAAACTGATAAACTTTATTGTTTTGTGCAAATATTTGCTCATTTAGAAAGGGATGCCTGCAACACGTTTCAAAAAAGTTGGGACAGGGCAACAAAAAATTGGGAAAGTTGATGAATGCTCAAAGAACACCTAATTGAAAAGAGGTGAGTGTCATGATTGGGTATAAAAGGAGTATCTCCAAAAGGTTCAGCCTTTCACAAGCAAAGATGGGGCGAGGATCACCACTTTATGAACAACTGCGTGAAAAAATAGTCCAACAGTTTAAGAACAATGTTTCTTAGTGTTCAATTGCAAGGAATTTAGGGATTCCATCATCTACAGTCCATAATATAATCAGAAGATTCAGAGAATCTGGAGAACCTTCTACACATAAGCGGCAAGACCGAAAACCAACATTTAATGCCCCTGACCTTTGATCCTTCAGGCGGCATTGCATTAAAAACCGACATCATTGTATAAAGGATCTTACCGTGTGGGCTCAGGCACACTTCAGAAAACCATTGTCAGTTAACACAGCTCATCGCTACATCTACAAGTGCAAGTTAAAACTCTACCATGCAAAGTGAAAGCCATACATCAACAACATCCAGAAATGCCGTTGCCTTCTCTGGGCCTGAGCTCATTTGAAATGGACAGACACAAAGTGGAAAAGTGTGCTGTGGTCTGATCATGGACGTCGTGTCCGGACAAAAGAGGAAAAAGACCGTCCAGATTGTTACCAGCACAAAGTTCAAAAGCCAGCATCTGTGATGGTATGGGGGTGTGATAGTGCCCATGGCATGGGCAACTTACACATCTGTGATGGCGCCATCAGTGCTGAAAAGTACATCCAGGTTTTGGAGCAACACATGCTGCCATCCAAGCAATGTCTTTTTCAGGGACGTCCCTGCTTATTTTTAGAAGACAATGCCAAGCCAGATTCTGCACATGTTACAACAGTGTGGCTTCATAGAAAAAGAGTGCGGGTACTAGACTGGTCTGCCTGCAGTCCAGACCTGTCGCCCATTGAAAATGTGTGGCGCATTATGAAGCGCAAAATATCAATCAATCAATCAATCAATCAATCAATCAATTTTTTTTATATGTATAGCGCCAAATCACAACAAACAGTTGCCCCAAGGCGCTTTATATTGTAAGGCAAGGCCATACAATAATTATGTAAAACCCCAACGGTCAAAACGACCCCCTGTGAGCAAGCACTTGGCTACAGTGGGAAGGAAAAACTCCCTTTTAACAGGAAGAAACCTCCAGCAGAACCAGGCTCAGGGAGGGGCAGTCTTCTGCTGGGACTGGTTGGGGCTGAGGGAGAGAACCAGGAAAAAGATATGCTGTGGAGGGGAGCAGAGATTGATCACTAATGATTAAATGCAGAGTGGTGCATACAGAGCAAAAAGAGAAAGAAACAGTGCATCATGGGAACCCCCCAGCAGTCTACGTCTATAGCAGCATAACTAAGGGATGGTTCAGGGTCACCTGATCCAGCCCTAACTATAAGCTTTAGCAAAAAGGAAAGTTTTAAGCCTAATCTTAAAAGTAGAGAGGGTGTCTGTCTCCCTGATCTGAATTGGGAGCTGGTTCCACAGGAGAGGAGCCTGAAAGCTGAAGGCTCTGCCTCCCATTCTACTCTTACAAACCCTAGGAACTACAAGTAAGCCTGCAGTCTGAGAGCGAAGCGCTCTATTGGGGTGATATGGTACTACGAGGTCCCTAAGATAAGATGGGACCTGATTATTCAAAACCTTATAAGTAAGAAGAAGAATTTTAAATTCTGTTCTAGAATTAACAGGAAGCCAATGAAGAGAGGCCTATATGGGTGAGATATGCTCTCTCCTTCTAGTCCCCGTCAGTACTCTAGCTGCAGCATTTTGAATTAACTGAAGGCTTTTTAGGGAACTTTTAGGACAACCTGATAATAATGAATTACAATAGTCCAGCCTAGAGGAAATAAATGCATGAATTAGTTTTTCAGCATCACTCTGAGACAAGACCTTTCTGATTTTAGAGATATTGCGTAAATGCAAAAAAGCAGTCCTACATATTTGTTTAATATGCGCTTTGAATGACATATCCTGATCAAAAATGACTCCAAGATTTCTCACAGTATTACTAGAGGTCAGGGTAATGCCATCCAGAGTAACAATCTGGTTAGACACCATGTTTCTAAGATTTGTGGGGCCAAGTACAATAACTTCAGTTTTATCTGAGTTTAAAAGCAGGAAATTAGAGATCATCCATGTCTTTATGTCTGTAAGACAATCCTGCAGTTTAGCTAATTGGTGTGTGTCCTCTGGCTTCATGGATAGATAAAGCTGGGTATCATCTGCATAACAATGAAAATTTAAGCAATACCGTCTAATAATACTGCCTAAGGGAAGCATGTATAAAGTGAATAAAATTGGTCCTAGCACAGAACCTTGTGGAACTCCATAATTAACTTTAGTCTGTGAAGAAGATTCCCCATTTACATGAACAAATTGTAATCTATTAGACAAATATGATTCAAACCACCGCAGCGCAGTGCCTTTAATACCTATGGCATGCTCTAATCTCTGTAATAAAATTTTATGGTCAACAGTATCAAAAGCAGCACTGAGGTCTAACAACAAGCACAGAGATGAGTCCACTGTCCGAGGCCATAAGAAGATCATTTGTAACCTTCACTAATGCTGTTTCTGTACTATGATGAATTCTAAAACCTGACTGAAACTCTTCAAATAGACCATTCCTCTGCAGATGATCAGTTAGCTGTTTTACAACTACCCTTTCAAGAATTTTTGAGAGAAAAGGAAGGTTGGAGATTGGCCTATAATTAGCTAAGATAGCTGGGTCAAGTGATGGCTTTTTAAGTAATGGTTTAATTACTGCCACCTTAAAAGCCTGTGGTACATATAGCCAACTAACAAAGATAGATTGATCATATTTAAGATCGAAGCATTAAATAATGGTAGGGCTTCCTTGAGCAGCCTGGTAGGAATGGGGTCTAATAAACATAGTAACTAATGAAAATAACTCAGACAGAACAATCGGAGAGAAAGAGTCTAACCAAATACCGGCATCACTGAAAGCAGCCAAAGATAATGATACGTCTTTGGGATGGTTATGAGTAATTTTTTCTCTAATAGTTAAAATTTTGTTAGCAAAGAAAGTCATGAAGTCATTACTAGTTAAAGTTAATGGAATACTCAGCTCAATAGAGCTCTGACTCTTTGTCAGCCTGGCTACAGTGCTGAAAAGAAACCTGGGGTTGTTCTTATTTTCTTCAATTAGTGATGAGTAGAAAGATGTCCTAGCTTTACGGAGGGCTTTTTTATAGAGCAACAGACTCTTTTTCCAGGCTAAGTGAAGATCTTCTAAATTAGTGAGACGCCATTTCCTCTCCAACTTACGGGTTATCTGCTTTAAGCTACGAGTTTGTGAGTTATACCACGGAGTCAGGCACTTCTGATTTAAAGCTCTCTTTTTTAGAGGAGCCTAAGTTGTCCAAAGTTGTCTTCAATGAGGATGTAAAACTATTGACGAGATACTCTATCTCACTTACAGAGTTTAGGTAGCTACTCTGCACTGTGTTGGTATATAGCATTAGAGAACATGAAGGAATCATATCCTTAAACCTAGTTACAGCGCTTTCTGAAAGACTTCTAGTGTAATGAAACTTATTCCCCACTGCTGGGTAGTCCATCAGAGTAAATGTAAATGTTATTAAGAAATGATCAGACAGAAGGGAGTTTTCAGGGAATACTGTTAAGTCTTCTATTTCCATACCATAAGTCAGAACAAGATCTAAGATATGATTAAAGTGGTGGGTGGACTCATTTACTTTTTGAGCAAAGCCAATAGAGTCTAATAATAGATTAAATGCAGTGTTGAGGCTGTCATTCTCAGCATCTGTGTGGATGTTAAAATCGCCCACTATAATTATCTTATCTGAGCTAAGCACTAAGACAAAAGGTCTGAAAATTCACAGAGAAACTCACAGTAACGACCAGGTGGACGATAGATAATAACAAATAAAACTGGTTTTTGGGACTTCCAATTTGGATGGACAAGACTAAGAGTCAAGCTTTCAAATGAATTAAAGCTCTGTCTGGGTTTTTGATTAATTAATAAGCTGGAATGGAAGATTGCTGCTAATCCTCCGCCCCGGCCCGTGCTACGAGCATTCTGACAGTTAGTGTGACTCAGGGGTGTTGACTCATTTAAACTAACATATTCATCCTGCTGTAACCAGGTTTCTGTAAGGCAGAATAAATCAATATGTTGATCAATTATTATATCATTTACCAACAGGGACTTAGAAGAGAGAGACCTAATGTTTAATAGACCACATTTAACTGTTTTAGTCTGTGGTGCAGTTGAAGGTGCTATATTATTTTTTCTTTTTGAATTTTTATGCTTAAATAGATTTTTGCTGGTTATTGGTAGTCTGGGAGCAGGAACCGTCTCTACGGGGATGGGGTAATGAGGGGATGGCAGGGGGAGAGAAACTGCAGAGAGGTGTGTAAGACTACAGCTCTGCTTCCTGGTCCCAACCCTGGATAGTCACGGTTTGGAGGATTTAAGAAAATTGGCCAGATTTCTAGAAATGAGAGCTGCTCCATCCAAAGTGGGATGGATGCCGTCTCTCCTAACAAGACCAGGTTTTCCCCAGAAGCTTTGCCAATTATCTATGAAGCCCACCTCATTTTTTGGACACCACTCAGACAGCCAGCATTTCAAGGAGAACATGCGTCTAAACATGTCACTCCCGGTCCGATTGGGGAGGGGCCCAGAGAAAACTACAGAGTCCGACATTGTTTTTGCAAAGTTACACACCGAATTAATGTTAATTTTAGTGACCTCCGATTGGCGTAACCAGGTGTCATTACTGCCGACGTGAATTACAATCTTACCAAATTTACGCTTAGCCTTAGCCAGCAGTTTCAAATTTCCTTCAATGTCGCCTGCTCTGGCCCCCGGAAGACAATTGACTATGGTTGCTGGTGTCGCTAACTTCACATTTCTCAAAACAGAGTCGCCAATAACCAGAGTTTGATCCTCGGCGGGTGTGTCGTCGAGTGGGGAAAAACGGTTAGAGATGTGAACGGGTTGGCGGTGTACACGGGGCTTCTGTTTAGGGCTACGCTTCCTCCTCACAGTCACCCAGTCAGCCTGCTTTCCCGGCTGCTCGGGATCTGCCAGGGGGTAACTAACGGCGGCTAAGCTACCTTGGTCCGCACCGACTACAGGGGCCTGGCTAGCTGTAGAATTTTCCACGGTGCGGAGCCGAGTCTCCAATTCGCCCAGCCTGGCCTCCAAAGCTACGAATAAGCTACACTTATTACAAGTACCGTTACTGCTAAAGGAGGCCGAGGAATAACTAAACATTTCACACCCAGAGCAGAAAAGTGCGGGAGAGACAGGAGAAGCCGCCATGCTAAACCGGCTAAGAGCTAGTAGCTACGCTAAGCTAGCGGATTCCTAAAAACACGCAAAGTGAATAATGTGTAAATAATTTAGAGGTGATTCAGCAGAAGGAGTGCTTTAGTTAAGGCACGTAAAGATTACACTGGGAAACAAATCGTAATCTAGATAACTAGATCAATCTAACTGCGCAGATTAAACAGCTAACAGATACAGAAAAACACAGCTGTGCTCCGGAACAGGAAGTGATACAATACCACAATGAGAGCCAACCACCAGTAGAGGCAAGCAAGCTTCTGGTAATTGGCAAAGCTTCTGGGGAAAACCTGGTCTTGTTAGGAGAGACGGCATCCATCCCACTTTGGATGGAGCAGCTCTCATTTCTAGAAATCTGGCCAATTTTCTTAAATCCTCCAAACTGTGACTATCCAGGGTTGGGACCAGGAAGCAGAGTTGTAGTCTTACACACCTCTCTGCAGCTTCTCTCCCCCTGCCATCCCCTTATTACCCCATCCCCGTAGAGACGGTGCCTGCTCCCAGACCACCAATAACCAGCAAAAATCTATTTAAGCATAAAAAATCAAAAAGAAAAAATAATATAGCACCTTCAACTGCACCACAGACTAAAACAGTTAAATGTGGTCTATTAAACATTAGGTCTCTCTCTTCTAAGTCCCTGTTAGTAAATGATATAATAATTGATCAACATATTGATTTATTCTGCCTTACAGAAACCTGGTTACAGCAGGATGAATATGTTAGTTTAAATGAGTCGACACCCCCGAGTCACACTAACTGCCAGAATGCTCGTAGCACGGGCCGAGGCGGAGGATTAGCAGCAATCTTCCATTCCAGCTTATTAATTAATCAAAAACCCAGACAGAGCTTTAATTAATTTGAAAGCTTGACTCTTAGTCTTGTCCATCCAAATTGGAAGTCCCAAAAACCAGTTTTATTTGTTATCTATTGTCCACCTGGTCGTTACTGTGAGTTTCTCTGTGAATTTTCAGACCTTTTGTCTGACTTAGTGCTTAGCTCAGATAAGATAATTATAGTGGGCGATTTTAACATCCACACAGATGCTGAGAATGACAGCCTCAACACTGCATTTAATCTATTATTAGACTCAATTGGCTTTGCTCAAAATGTAAATGAGTCCATCATATCTTAGATCTTGTTCTGACTTATGGTATGGAAATTGAAGACTTAACAGTATTCCCTGAAAACTCCCTTCTCTCTGATCATTTCTTAATAACGTTTACATTTACTCTGATGGACTACCCAGCAGTGGGGAATAAGTTTCATTACACTAGAAGTCTTTCAGAAAGCGCTGTAACTAGGTTTAAGGATATGATTCCTTCTTTATGTTCTCTAATGCCATATACCAACACAGTGCAGAGTAGCTAGCTAAACTCTGTAAGTGAGGGTATCTCGTCAATAGTTTTACATCCTCATTGAAGACAACTTTGGATGCTGTAGCTACTCTGAAAAAGAGAGCTTTAAATCAGAAGTGCCTGACTCCGTGGTATAACTCAAACTCACAGCTTAAAGCAGATAACCCGTAAGTTGGAGAGGAAATGGGGTATCACTAATTTAGAAGCTCTTCACTTAGCCTGGAAAAAGAGTCTGTTGCTCTATAAAAAAGCCCTCCGTAAAGCTAGGACATCTTACTACTCATCACTAATTGAAGAAAATAAGAACAACCCCAGGTTTCTTTTCAGCACTGTAGCCAGGCTGACAAAGAGTCAGAGCTCTATTGAGCCGAGTATTCCTTTAACTTTAACTAGTAATGACTTCATGACTTTCTTTGCTAATAAAATTTTAACTATTAGAGAAAAAATTACTCATAACCATCCCAAAGACGTATCGTTATCTTTGGCTGCTTTCAGTGATGCCGATATTTGGTTAGACGCTTTCTCTCAGATTGTTCTGTCTGAGTTATTTTCATTAGTTACTTCATCCAAACCATCAACATGTCTATTAGACCCCATTCCTACCAGGCTGCTCAAGGAAGCCCTACCATTATTTAATGCTTCGATCTTAAATATGATCAATTTATCTTTATTAGTTGGCTATGTACCACAGGCTTTTAAGGTGGCAGTAATTAAACCATTACTTAAAAAGCCATCACTTGACCCAGCTATCTTAGCTAATTATAGGCCAATCTCCAACCTTCCTTTTCTCTCAAAAATTCTTGAAAGGGTAGTTGTAAAACAGCTAACTGATCATCTGCAGAGGAATGGTCTATTTGAAGAGTTTCAGTCAGGTTTTAGAATTCATCATAGTACAGAAACAGCATTAGTGAAGGTTACAAATGATCTTCTTATGGCCTCAGACAGTGGACTCATCTCTGTGCTTGTTCTGTTAGACCTCAGTGCTGCTTTTGATACTGTTGACCATAAAATTTTATTACAGAGATTAGAGCATGCCATAGGTATTAAAGGCACTGCGCTGCGGTGGTTTGAATCATATTTATCTAATAGATTACAATTTGTTCATGTAAATGGGGAATCTTCTTCACAGACTAAGGTTAATTATGGAGTTCCAGAAGGTTCTGTGCTAGGACCAATTTTATTCACTTTATACATGCTTCCCTTAGGCAGTATTATTAGACGGCATTGGCATTGTTACGCAGATGATACCCAGCTTTATCTATCCATGAAGCCAGAGGACACACACCAATTAGCTAAACTGCAGGATTGTCTTACAGACATAAAGACATGGATGACCTCTAATTTCCTGCTTTTAAACTCAGATAAAACTGAAGTTATTGTACTTGGCCCCACAAATCTTAGAAACATGGTGTCTAACCAGATCCTTACTCTGGATGGCATTACCCTGACCTCTAGTAATACTGTGAGAAATCTTGGAGTCATTTTTGATCAGGATATGTCATTCAAAGCGCATATTAAACAAATATGTAGGACTGCGTTTTTGCATTTACGCAATATCTCTAAAATTAGAAATGTCTTGTCTCAGAGTGATGCTGAAAAACTAATTCATGCATTTATTTCCTCTAGGCTGGGCTATTGTAATTCATTATTATCAGGTTGTCCTAAAAGTTCCCTGAAAAGCCTTCAGTTAATTCAAAATGCTGCAGCTAGAGTACTAACGGGGACTAGAAGGAGAGAGCATATCTCACCCATATTGGCCTCTCTTCATTGGCTTCCTGTTAATTCTAGAATAGAATTTAAAATTCTTCTTCTTATAAGGTTTTGAATAATCAGGTCCCATCTTATCTTAGGGACCTCATAGTACCATATCACCCCAATAGAGTGCTTCGCTCTCAGACTGCAGGCTTACTTGTAGTTCCTAGGGTTTGTAAGAGTAGAATGGGAGGCAGAGCCTTCAGCTTTCAGGCTCCTCTCCTGTAGAACCAGCTCCCAATTCAGATCAGGGAGACAGACACCCTCTCTACTTTTAAGATTAGGCTTAAAACTTTCCTTTTTGCTAAAGCTTATAGTTAGGGCTGGATCAGGTGACCCTGAACCATCCCTTAGTTATGCTGCTATAGACTTAGACTGCTGGGGGGTTCCCATGATGCACTGAGTGTTTCTTTCTCTTTTTGCTCTGTATGCACCACTCTGCATTTAATCATTAGTGATTGATCTCTGCTCCCCTCCACAGCATGTCTTTTTCCTGGTTCTCTCCCTCAGCCCCAACCAGTCCCAGCAGAAGACTGCCCCTCCCTGAGCCTGGTTCTGCTGGAGGTTTCTTCCTGTTAAAAGGGAGTTTTTCCTTCCCACTGTTGCCAAGTGCTTGCTCACAGGGGGTCGTTTTGACCGTTGGGGTTTTTACGTAATTATTGTATGGCCTTGCCTTACAATATAAAGCGCCTTGGGGCAACTGTTTGTTGTGATTCGGCGCTATATAAATAAAATTGATTGATTGGTATGTGAACGTTCCATCTTTCATCTCATGAAATATTCTTTCCTTTGCATGAATGAAAAAACATTATTTGTTTTATATAATGCCTAACCATCCTGAAAATGTAGTCCGTACCTGATGTTGTACATTGACTTCTTTGTGTACAGACTGCCGTCTGCTTTCCTCAGTCCAGCAAAAAATCGTGACAGCTGTCAATCTGACAGCTCTTATACTTCAGGTAGAGATGTCCCGGTGAATACTGAAAATGCCTCCAGATGGCTTATGGTGTACTCGATTTGTTTTTTGTGTTACAAGAATGAGCACCATCACTAAAACAAACTCAGCCACATTTGTTTTTGTACCATCGCTGCTAGTGTGAGTGCGTGTGGTGGTGCCATGCAATGGTACAAAACATATGAAACCAAATTTGCATGATCAAAGGAACCAAATTTGCACGGTCAATGCACTGGCAAATGGGATAATGATTAATATCACGTGACATACAAAATCAAATGGCAATCTATGCAGTCTGCAGTGCTGTTGTTTTTTTGTTTTTTTTTTGGATGTAAACCCCCATAAAACAACAAAAAACAGTCTATCACTCCCACCCGCATGCTGAAATCGGTCCGCATCATTTATTTATTTATTTTTTATTTTGAGGAATTTTATTGATGGTGGTGCAGCTAGTACAAGAACCGGTACGTCCGCTAGGTGGCGAGTGTGCTTTGGCCAAAGAGGGTCATTGACAACCAGTCAGTTGCTCTGTGTCACTGGCACACAGTATGCGTGTTTATCAGTGTACAGTATACTGACTGTATTCAACATGGAAACAAGATTTATTTTTAAAATATCTGATATTTTCAGTTCCTCAATTGCAGGTGCTGTAGGTGTCGTTTTTCAGCTTTGAAATGATGTATCTGTTTCTAAGAAGAAAAAAAATCCACCCTCCCGCATCACTTTTTTTTCCTGATGTCAAGGGTGATCATGCTTTTTGTTGTTGTTTGTTTTTATGGGGCATAACTGTACCCTGCAAACCCTGGCCATTTATACATCAAATTTAAGAAAAACGTAAAAAGCAGCGGTCTATATTTGCATGGGCAGGGCGCAGGAATACTGTCAGTCACATGTTTCCTCACCTGACGCAGGACACACGTTTCAGGTGAGAGTAAAAGAAAAGATGAGAGCGCTCACTTGCCTTATTGTCAGGTTTGTAATATGTGAACCAAATACCTGGCTGGGATTATGTTTGTCAAATGTACTGAACAAAATTCTTTGGTATTAAACAAAATAAAAAGCATATGAAAACAACTTTAGCGACCACATCTTGGTTTTATGATTACAATATTTTTGTTTTATTTATGTAAATGATTTTTTTTTTCCTTTTTATGGATGTGGGGTGACAAAGATATTGTGTTTAATATTAGTTGAACACTAGAGGTGGGCGATACCGGGAATTTTGGTATTGATCCGATACCAAGTAAATGCAGGCCCAGTATCGCCGATATCAATAATGATTTTCATATTTAAGCTTCATAGATCCAAAGGATCCAAAAGATCTAGGATAGAATTTCGCCAAACATTGTACATGACAACAAAATACGTTATTATCACAATCAACATTTTTGTTTTAAAAAAAAATCACTCAACACAACTTAAAATCTCCTGAGATAGAGCTCCTCTGAAAAAGAGAGCTTTAAATCAGAAGTGTCTGACTCCGTGGTATAACTCACAAACTCGTAGCTTAAAGCAGATAACCCGTAAGTTGGAGAGGAAATGGCGTCTCACTAACTTAGATCTTCACTTAGCCTGGAAAAAGAGTTTGTTGCTCTATAAAAAAGCCCTCCGTAAAGCTAGGACATCTTTCTACTCATCACTAATTGAAGAAAATAAGAATAACCTCAGGTTTCTTTTCAGCACTGTAGCTAGGCTGACAAAGAGTCAGAGCTCTATTGAGCTGAGTATTCCATTAACTTTAACTAGTAATGACTTCATGACTTTCTTTGCTAACAAAATTTTGACTATTAGAGAAAAAATTACTCATAACCATCCCAAAGATGTATCGTTATCTTTGGCTGCTTTCAGTGATGCCGGTATTGGTTAGACTCTTTCTCTCCGGTTGTTCTGTCTGAGTTATTTTCATTGGTTGCTTCGTCCAAACCATCGGCATGTTTATTGGACCCCATTCCTGCCAGGCTGCTCAAGGAAGTCCTACCATTATTTAATGCTTCAATCTTAAATATGATCAATCTATCTTTGTTAGTTGGTTATGTACCACAGGCCTTTAAGGTGGCAGTAATTAAACCATTACTTAAAAAGCCATCACTTGACCCAGCTATCTTAGCTAATTATAGGCCAATTTCCAACCTTCCTTTTCTCTCAAAGATTCTTGAGAGGGTAGTTGTAAAACAGTTAACTGATCACCTGCAGAGGAATGGTCTATTTGAAGAGTTTCAGTCAGGTTTTAGAATTCATCATAGTACAGAAACAGCATTAGTGAAGGTTACAAATGATCTTCTTATGGCTTCGGACAGTGGACTTATCTCTGTGCTTGTTCTGTTGGACCTCAGTGCTGCTTTTGACACTGTTGACCATAAAATTTTATTACAGAGATTAGAGCATGTCATAGGTATTAAAGGCACTGCGCTGCGGTGGTTTGAATCATATTTGTCTAATAGATTACAGTTTGTTCATGTAAATGGGGAATCTTCTTCACAGACTAAAGTTAATTATGGAGTTCCACAAGGTTCTGTGCTAGGACCAATTTTATTCACTTTATACATGCTTCCCTTAGGCAGTATTATTAGACGGTATTGCTTAAATTTTCATTGTTACGCAGATGATACCCAGCTTTATCTATCCATGAAGCCAGAGGATACACACCAATTAGCTAAACTGCAGGATTGTCTTACAGACATAAAGACATGGATGACCTCTAATTTCCTGCTTTTAAACTCAGATAAAACTGAAGTTATTGTACTTGGCCCCACAAATCTTAGAAGCATGGTGTCTAACCAGATCGTTACTCTGGATGGCATTTCCCTGATCTCTAGTAATACTGTGAGAAATCTTGGAGTCATTTTTGATCAGGATATGTCATTCAAAGCGCATATTAAACAAATATGTAGGACTGCCTTTTTGCATTTACGCAATATCTCTAAAATCAGAAAGGTCTTGTCTCAGAGTGATGCTGAAAAACTAATTCATGCATTTATTTCCTCTAGGCTGGACTATTGTAATTCATTATTATCAGGTTGTCCTAAAAGTTCCCTAAAAAGCCTTCAGTTGGTTCAGAATGCTGCAGCTAGAGTACTGACGGGGACTAGCAGGAGAGAGCATATCTCACCCGTGTTGGCCTCTCTTCATTGGCTTCCTGTTAATTCTAGAATAGAATTTAAAATTATTCTTCTTACTTATAAGGTTTTGAATAATCAGGTCCCATCTTATCTTAGGGACCTCGTAGTACCATATTACCCCATTAGAGCGCTTCGCTCTCAGACTGCGGGCTTACTTGTAGTTCCTAGGGTTTGTAAGAGTAGAATGGGAGGCAGAGCCTTCAGCTTTCAGGCTCCTCTCCTGTGGAACCAGCTCCCAATTCAGATCAGGGAGACAGATACCCTCTCTACTTTTAAGATTAGGCTTAAAACTTTCCTTTTTGCTAAGGCTTATAGTTAGGGCTGGATCAGGTGACCCTGGACCATCCCTTGGTTATGCTGCTTTAGACGTAGATTGTGGGGGGGTTCCCATGATGCACTGTTTCTTTCTCTTTTTGCTCTGTATGCATCACTCTGCATTTAAACATTAGTGATCGATCTCTGCTCCCCTCCACAGCATGTCTTTTTCCTGTTTTTTTCCCTCAGCCCCAACCAGTCTCAGCAGAAGACTGCCCCTCCCTGAGCCTGGTTCTGCTGGAGGTTTCTTCCTGTTAAAAGGGAGTTTTTCCTTCCCACTGTTGCCAAGTGCTTGCTCATAGGGGGTCGTTTTGACCGTTGGGGTTTTTCATAATTATTGTATGGCCTTGCCTTACAATATGGAGCGCCTTGGGGCAACTGTTTGTTGTGATTTGGCGCTATATAAGAAAAAAGTTGATTGATTGATTGATAGAGGGCTGACAAACCACAATACAAGGATGCGCTGCGCGTGTTATGTGACACAGTGCTGCTCTTACAGACAGAGAGCAGACTTTGATGAATCTTCGTGTGCAGCAGTCAGTGCGAGCAGGAGAGAAAAAAAGCTTTAGTATAGTATAACTTTAGTATCGATATTATCGATATTCGGATTGATCCGCCCACCTCTATTGAACACTTAAATATTTGTTGCTCCTCCCAAATAGAAGGCACAACACGTACAGACAGGATAACTGAATATATAACAACAAAGTGCAAATCAGAAGTCTTGAGAAACAGGCTGAGACCACAGTGCTACTGTAATACATTCACCATTTATAATTTTGTGTCATCTGTTCATCATTGTGCTATGACTGTGTGTGGGATAATGTGCACTTATTTTGTCAGTTGTTGATACTGTAGCGTGCGAGCTGCAGGGTCTTCACAATGAGTCACTCTTCTGCTGGAGAAAACTCAGGACCGTGAACTCTTCTTTGGAGAGGAACACAACTCCGTTTATTTATTTATTTTTCCCCACACGAACTCACACACACCGCCTCCTGATGACGCCCCTTCCGTGAGCATGCTCCACCCACTCTTTAAATTATTTCCAACTCTTACAATACTTCTAAGTGCGCTTGATTTCAGTTTGGAAGGTTCTCACGCCTGCCACATTTCCCCATTAATGTGGAGTTGAGTCAGGAAGGGCATCCGGGGTAAATCTTGTGAGAAATCACCATGCAGATCCACCTCTGCTGTAGCGACCCCGAGTGTTGAATGACTTCTCTTGACTGTCTGATGATCTTTGGGTTTACCTGTCGCTAGGATACGCTGCCTTCCGCGCCGTGAGTGGAGAAATGGGGAAGTGCAGCTAAGGTGTAAGTTGGATAACTTCTGAAAACAGCGTTGTTTTGAACTCTTAATCGGCTGCTGCTGTAGAAATCTCTATCGTTGTATTTTGGCAGTCACAGCGTGCTGTCATGGATTTTCGGGAAGAGTCGTCTCCCGCTTTAGCCTTCGAGAAGGACGCCTTTCAGCTGACGGTAGAAGATGTTTATGACATTTCTTACGTAATCGGTCGAGATTTGTTAAAAATAAGCAGCACAGGACAGGAAGTGTCGGATTTACAATTCAGAATCGTCCGTGTTTTGGAAATGCTTGAAAGCCTGGTGAATAAATCCAACTTGTCGCTAGAGGAGTTGAAAATGGAGCGGGACAACCTGAAGAGCGAAGTGGACAGAATGCTGAGGTCGTGTCCGGAGGGCATGGTGAGACTGAGCAGACAGCACACAGCACCTCCTCAGATAAAATCACACCAAACACCGCTTCTAAAGCTTTTGTTTTGAATTAAAGCAAACGGCGGGACCGAACCAGCTCCTGGTGGACCTGACGGACCCAGACAGGCCACGTTTCACCATGCAGGAGCTGAAGGAGGTGCTGCAGGAGCGGAACCAGCTGAAGGCTCAGCTCATGGTGGCTCAGGAGGAGCTTCAGCTGTACAAGAGGTGTTCCTCCCTCCAATCCCTTTAATAATTAAACACATACACCAAAGACCTACTATCCGGTTGTTAAGTGTGACGTAACGCATCATGTGATTTTCAACTTCCGGCTCCAAACAAAAACGGCGCGCTGTCATAACATTGAGAACTGCACTGAGACATTCTGATCAGGCTGAAGTTAAACTGTTGCACACGGACAACAGCATTAACATCGCAACATAAAACTCTTTGCATATTGTGCCTAAAACGCTCCTGGATATATTAACAGGGTTTTTAGACGTTGTTACTGCGTTTGTTTTATGTAAAAAATGCCAGAAGCTCAGGTTGTTTCTCCATTATTTTCAATGGGAGTTGCTGCAAGCTGTGATCGCTTCCTGTTCATGGCGTTCGGGGGGAAAGTGAAGTTTGCACTTTAACGTCCTGTTTATTGTAATAAATATTTTTTTTATTAACAAACAGACGTATATTTTACCTGTGCATAATAAAATATGTAAAGTAAAAGAAAAAAAAGTGTTCCGACCATAGAGCCAAACGAATGCGTTTAACGGAGGTGGAGGCGGAGAAGGGAGGGACGGAGGTTTGCGCACAATGTAAACACAAACTAAACTTAGATCCTTAAAAGGATCATACAGACGTAACTTTAATTGTAAACTTGGAGGTCTTTGGACCCGGAAACAGATTTATCACGTGATGCGTTACGTCAGCGCTTAACAACCGGATCAAAACGTATTCAGAACTGCATGACAGGGCTTACTGCAAACACTACATCCAAAAAGCAGGCAATCAGCCAGTTATGATACTTCACTTGTGAGCAAGATATCTTCAGTTGTACTGGCTTAATTATCGCCAAACTTTGTATATGCATTTTGCATGGTGACCACAAAAAGGGTACATATTTTGGGGTCTAAAGGCCAAGATCACTGGCGCATATGTTGTAAATATCTTGTGAGGGAAATACCTTTTTTTTTTAACTGCCCGATTGTCACCAATGTTGACCTCAAGCAGTATATTGCCTTTGGGATCAAAAGATCAAAAATCAAGGTCACAGGAGCAGTCTTGGTAAAAATCTTGTACGCAGAATAACTTATTTTCTAATTGCCAGATTGTCACCAAACTTGGGCGTGGTGTGTGTGTTAGGCCTGATGACCTCAAGAAGTCTCTTGATTTTTGGCTCAAAAGGTCAGAATCATCTCAAGCTCCATTGGTAGTAGATAGCCTAAAAATGTGTTTTTAGACAATTATAACATCGTGAAATCACATCATTGTGACATCATTCACAGTTTTGATTACAATTGATTTCCTGGAAAATGTGTTACTTTTGACAACCTTGACTTTTGACTCATCTGCTCATGAAAATCTGCTTTTCCAAGTTATTTTGTACACAAGCAGACATACATGAGTGATCAATATACCCTGCTCTATTTCTGTTTAAAGAACAAGTTCACTCTTTTTCATTTATAAGTAAGTATAATAAATGGACAGTGTGGTGGCCAAGTGGTTAGTGCCCTTATTTCTAGATCAGGTTCCCGGTTCAAGACCACTCCTGCCCATTCTACATGTAATGTTGTGTCAGGAAGAACATCTGGTGTAAAACGTGTGCCACATCAACATGCAGATCCATCTCTGATTTGCTATGGAAGAAGCTGAAAGAACTTTCTGAGAGTAAGCGTAGTAACATAACTCAAACACGTTTGACATTTCAAAAATGTTCAGCAACAACCAATATTGCCACCCTTCTTTTCAGTACCTGCTAGGACCCTTCCACCCATGCTAGTCTGTCAGGTTCTTGATCAGTTGATTAGTTTTATTGTGCATTAGCAACCACAGCTTCCCAAATGCTGTTCAAAGAGGTGTGTTGGTTTCCCCTCACTGTAAATCTCACATAGGGGTTCTCAGTAGGATTTAAGTCAGATAGTGAAGGGGGCCATGCCATCATTGTCATCTTTGAGACCTTTGCTGGCTTGTTAGGCAGTGGACTACTCGGATGCATGTGATGGACCATTGCTTTGCATAAAAATCAAGGCCTTGTTCAATAATACAGACTTTCTCCTGCACCACTGCTTGAAGAAAGTATCTTCTAAAAACTGGCAGTAGGTTTGGGAGTTGATTTTAGGTACATTTTCAAACTGAAAAGGTACAACTACAGGTGCATCTAAAAAAAATTAGAATATCCTAAATAGAAAAAGAGTGCAATATTTTTTGTCAGACATTTCAGAAATTGATTTGCGCAAACCTCCACCAACACTAGTTTCCAATTCCACAAATTTCTACCTTGGGAAAAAAAATTTAAGGTGAAAATCTTGTTAGAAGTGGCTTTTCGTAAGATAAAATATAATCGAAAATATATCTCAAAAGGGTTTTTCAATGTTAAAATCAAATATCCGCAATATGGGGAGGTGACATCTAGTGGTTAAGTGTTGGGGTGAGACCAGAGGATCCTCGGTTCAAATCCCAGCCTGACCAGAAAATCACTAAGGACCCTTGGGCAAGGTCCTTAATCCCATAGTTGCTCCCAGTGTGTCGTGAGCACCTTGTATGGCGGCACCCTGACATCGGGGTGAATCTGAGGTGTTATTGTAAAGCGCTTTGAACATCTGATGCAGATGGAAAAGCGCTATATAGTCCATTTACCATTTATTTATAATATGGCTCAGATGCGGATCAAACTTTATTTAAATATTGTAACCTGCTGTGGATGGAGGTGTGACTTCATTGTGTCATAAATAATCCACAAAAATACAAACAGATGCATATTAGGTAGGATCAACAGAAATGGCTTTGGATTAGTGCCTCTCTTGTTTTCACCTCAGGACAAACCTCAAGTATGTTTGTCTTTATAGTGTAGATTGAGTTTAATGTCATGACATTTTTATACATTATCATGAGTGACAGAGTCTGAACTTTGTTCTGCAGCGGGATTCTGCCACAGGCCGAACCAGCACTGGTGGAAGTGGACCTAGAGTCCTCGTCTGCTGCCGACGACAGTGCTGCTGCGATTAACGATAAAAGAAACGAGAAAACCACCATAAGCAAACTGTAAGTCACATCTGGAAAGCTTCACTGAATAAAACATATTTGCAAATGACAGCTCATCTTTAAAAAAAAAAAAAAATGTACACCACTTGGTGCCAGTTCTGCACTATTTTTGCTGAGCAGTTTGAATGTCATGGATTCATCAGCACATGATGTAGAAAGCAGCCAAACTTAATGGAACACTTGTGACCAGATGAAGTCATGCTGAGCCTGAGAGCACTGAACAGTGCATTTGCCAGGAAGGAATAATTAGAGTCTGACAATGACTAGCAAGGTGTGTGTGTGTGTGTGTGTGTGTATGTGTGTATGTGTGTATGTGTGTATGTGTGTATGTGTGTGTGTGTGTGTGTGTGTGTGTGTGTGTGTGTGTGTGTGTGTGTGTGTGTGTGTGTGTGTGTGTGTGTGTGTGTGTGTGTGTGTGTGTGTGTGTGTGTGTATTATATGTTTCAAATTACTGCATCTCATTTAGAACAAACTTCTTAACTAAACATGAATCTTTGTCATTTATAGGTTTTCATTCAGGCGGAAATAAAAGGTTTCACAAGACCTGAGCACGTACAAGACAAACAGGATTTGTCTGCATGATTTCCTCTACTGTTAACAATTTTCATACATTTGTCAAATGAAGCACTATATTTTGTAATTTTAATGGAAACTGTATATTTTTTAACTCCATTGATTCACTGTAGTATATTGTACAACCTGTGAGATTAAAAAAACTTAACTGGAAAGTATTATGTAACTAGCATTATGCTGAACTAATTCACTTTCAAATCAAGGTTTTGTTTGTTGTGTATGCTTTTTAAATAAACACATTATCTGAAGTATTACATTATCCATTTGTCTGGAATACTTGTTTGCCAGCACTGTGTTGCCAGTGTTCTATACAACAGATTGGAAAAGGCTGACATAGTGCACTAAAATAACCTAAGAATGTATGAAAACAAACCCAATGTTTACAATTTTTTTTTTATGTAAACAGTGACATCAGTTTATTTTAGCCTTTCAGCTTCTGGTGGAGCTCCACCCCCCAGAACCCCCACCTTTTAAATATATAAAATGTGTATGTGTACCTTTCAGGTTCTGGGGGAGCAGAACCCCCAGACCTCCCACCTTTTTAAGCATTTTTCTTTTTTGCCTACACTATGGCCAAATTACCATATTGCAATATTGTCATATCAATGATATACAATATCAAATCAAATCAATTTTATTTATATAGCACCAAATCACAAACAGTTGCCACAAAGCGCTTTATATTGTAAGGCAAAAGCCATACAATAATTACAGAAAAACCCCAATGGTCAAAACGACCCCCTATGAGCAAGCAGTTGGCGACAGTGGGAAGGAAAAACTCCCTTTAACAGGAAGAAATCTCCAGCAGAACCAGGCTCAGGGAGGGGCAGTCTTCTGCTGGGACTGGTTGGGGCTGAGGGGAGAGAATCAGGAAAAAGACATGCTGTGGAAGAGAGCAGAGATCAATCACTAATGATTAAATGCAGAGTGGTGCATACAGAACAAAAAGAGGTGAATAAAAAGAAACACTGGGTGCATCATGGGAAACCCCCCAGCAGTCTAAGTCTATAGCAGCATAACTAAGGGATGGTTCAGCATCACCTGATCCAGCCCTAACTATAAGCTTTTTCAAAAAGGAACGTTTTAAGCTTAATCTTAAAAGTAGAGAGGGTGTCTGTCTCCCTGATCTGAATTGGGAGCTGGTTCCAGAGGAGAGGAGCCTGAAAGCTGAAGGCTCTGCCTCCCATTCTACTCTTACAAACCCTAGGAACTACAAGTAAGCCTGCAGTCAGAGCGAAGCGCTCTATTGGGGTGATATGGTACTATGAGGTCCCTAAGATAAGATGGGACCTGATTATTCAAAACCTTATAAGTAAGAAGAAGAATTTTAAATTCTATTCTGGAATTAACAGGGAGCCAATGAAGAGAGGCCAATAGGGGTGAAATATGCTCTCCTTTAGTCCCTATCAGCACTCTAGCTGCAGCATTTTGAATCAACTGAAGGCTTTTCAGTTAATATGACTATGATTTGACACAAAGTGCAGCAACAGTGAAAATTAAACATTCTCAAACAAAACAGTAATAATACCACTCATTTTGCACTCATAAGCTTAGGATACAGTGCCATTCCAAAGTATTGGATGGCTTGGTATTTAACACGTTAGAAAGATTAAAGAAGAAAATAAGATTATAAAATAAAACCTCCACTGTGCCTTGTGATAGAATCACTATGGTGACTGTTCCAAGATGGCGGCTGCATTTCTTGCGCCTCAACAACCAAAGCGGAGTCTACGCCTCTGTCTATGTTCGTCTACCATTTCCGACACTTTGTGGCTTTCCCCCACTGCAGAGATTTTTTTTGTGCCATTTCCGGTTTGTGCCTCCATCTACCATAGAGCAAGCGGCGTTCAACTCGTATTATAGATGTGACGAATAGGGCCAGTATCGCAATAGGATCATTGGTTTGGATTTTAATGCACTTCATTAGTTTTGTCACAACTGCAATGAAAACTTTTATTCCTCAATTTACAGCACATCACAAATTATACCAAACAATGTTCATTAAAAAGGAAATTCATCACGCTGCTGCATTTAAATATAAAACCACCATAGCCATCTATTGCCAAAAATGTTTGAGCAGAAGCATGTCGATCAATAAATACATTTTTGAAAATCTATTGGTGACTACACATCTATTAGTGAGAAGTCATTTGTAACCAACCAAACGTTAAAGACGTCATCTCTTACTTTAACAAAAAATGCCCAGCGAGTCACATGAATCGACGACCAAGTGGCGCAATACATAAACACAGAAATGTGACTTAATTAGAAGCCAGATTAACAGCATTTTCAGTGAACTAATTTTTTTTTTTTGCCTTTTATCTGTTGCATCTTTTACATAAATGGAGCATCACATTTGAAATATAAACTCTTTTGGTCTAGGTTTCAGTATTTTAGCCAAGGATGAGCCAGAATGGAGGCTTTACTGCGATCACCGTAGTCATACAGCAGCTCCTCATTTTCCTCAATGTCTCTGGAAGCTACCAAGATAAGATGAGGGGTTCCATTGATGGCATGAAGTTTCGTCTGACAGTTCCCATTTTTACTGTGGTTTATCAGCCTGCCAAGACGGTCAGTTTCCTTGGTTGCATCTACACTGTAATATAGAAATAAGGTTAAGTTCTCACAATAACCAAACAAACACTCATTTGCAGAGTCAAGCCCAAAGTTCATACTGGAGCTACGATAAATTTTAAATATCAAATCCAATGCAAGACAGGTTAAATTTATCACACCAGAAGACTGTTATTCTCTGAAACATTTGTCACAACCAGAATCCAGAGAGAGCATGGTGTCAATTTCAAATCATGACAGTTGCTCTCCACATCAATTTCACATATTGACCATAAAATAGATAACCAAACAAATATTAAGTAAAGCATTAGCCTCAGAAAATGCAATGCAGAAAATAATACTGTGTGCTACATTCTGTTTTCCTCTCCATGGATGCCAAGTCATCTCAGATTCATTTGGTCCTGGTGTCGCAGTACTGGAGTCCACTCAGTCTCATCTCAGCACTGAAAGCAATTCTATTCTATCTCGAGTCAACTGTCTCAGACTAGGATACGTTTACACATTAAACATTATACGGTGCATCCGGAAAGTATTCACAACGCTTCACTATTTCCACATTTTGTCATGTTACAGCCTTATTCAAAAATAGAGTAAATTCACTTTTTCCCCTCAAAATACTACTTGCAGAACTCCATAATGACAACATTAACAAAGTTTTTTCTTTTTTTTTTTTTTAAATAAAAAACAAAACAAAAACTAAGATATCACATGTACATAAGTATTCACATCCTTTGTTCAATACTTCGCTGATGCACCTTTGGTAGAAATTACAGCCTCAAGTCTTCTCAACTATGCTGCCACAAGCTTGGTGCATCCATCTTTGGGTAGTTCTGTCCATTCCTCTTTGCAGCACCTCTCAAGCTCCATCAGGTTGGATGGGGAGCGTCGCTGCACAACCTTTTTCAGATCTCCACAGATATTCAATCAGGTTTTGGTCTGGGCTCTGGCTGGCCCACTCAAGGACATTCACAGAGCTGTCCTGAAGCCACTCCTTTGATATCTTGGCTGTGTGCATAGAGTCATTATCCTGCTGAAAGAAGAACAGTCATCCCAGTCTAAGGTCGAGCGCTCTGGAACAGGTTTTCATACAATGTCTCTGTACATTGCTGTTTAAATCTTTCCTTCAATCCTGACTAGTCTCCCAGTTCCTTCCGCTGAAAAACATCCCCACAGCATGATGCTGCCACCACCATTCTTTACTGTAGGAACGGTACCTGGTTTCCTCCAAACACGACACCTGGCATTCACCAATCTGTCTCATCAGACCAGAGAATTTTGTTTCTCATGGTCTGAAAGTCCTTCAGGTACCTTTTGGCAAACTCCAGGCAGGCTGCCATGTGCCTTTTACTAAGGAGTGGCTTCTGTCTGGCCACTCTACCATACAGGCCTGACTGGTGGATTGCTGCAGAGATGGTTGTCCTTCTGGAAGGTTCTCTTCTCTCCAAAAAGGAATGCTGAAGCTCAGAGTGACCATCAGGTTCTTGGTCACCTCCCTGACCAAGGCCCTTCTCCCCTGATCCCTCAGTTTAGACAGGTGGCTGGGTCTTGGAACAGTCCTGGTGGATCTGACCTTCTTCCATTTACGGATAATGGAGGCCAGTGTGCTCATTGGGACCTTCAAAGCAGCAGAAATGTTTCTGTAACCTTCCCCAGATTTGTGTCTTGAGACAATCCTGCCTCAGAGGTCTACAGGCAATTCCTTTGACTTCATTCTTGGTTTGTACTCTGACCTGCACTGTTAACTGTGGGACCTTGTATGTCGATAGGTGTGTGCCTTTCCAAATCATGTCTAATCAAATTAATTTACTCCACGTGGACTCCAATTGATGTAGAAACATCTCAAGGATGATCAGTGGAAACAGGATGCACCTGAGCTCCATTTTGAGCTTTATGGCAAAGGCTGTGAATACATATGTACATGTGAATTCTTCTTTTTTTTTAAAATTTGTAAAAAGACAAACTTTTTTCACAGTCATTATGGGATATTTTGTGAATTTAAATTTGTGGGAAAATGAATTTCATCCATTTTGGAACAAGGCTTAACAAAAAAAAAAAAAAAAAAAAAAAAAAAAAGGGGGAAAAAGTGCAGTGCTGTGAATATTTTGTGGATGCACTGTAGTAACATTAATTCCTGTTGCATTAACTGGCACCAGGCTATTTTTGATAAGAGATCCCACAGCGCAATGCTCACTTGAAGCCTTTGGTCCCACTGAGTGCCATCAATGAGTGAACAAGCCACTGTGTTGGTTTCATCAATTAAAAACAAACAAAAAAAACACATAAAACTTTGAAATGGAACCATAAACCTCAAGAAGCAGAACGCAAGTTCTATCAGAACAGATATGGATTTTTTTGTTTGTTTTTTTAGGTCTTGGTCTTATCTCTTCCAAATATTCCATAGCTTCTAATGGAATACTGTCAGAAACCTTCATGTTAACCACCAAACGACTACACTGACAGGGTAGGGCGGTTTGTGAATTGTAGGGGTAAAAGATTTCGTCTTGTTATTCATAATCACTCCATTAATACAGTGAACACAAATAAAAATTCTTAATCATCATGTTTACACAGACTGAATTTCCCCATTTCAAACAGTAATATTTGGACTCACCAGTAGGTTTTTGTCTGGTACTGGAAGTAGTACATGTAACAGCCTGTTTGGGGATCCTGAGCATACTCCGCTTCTCTTTTTTTGGCTTCAGTGACTTCCAGCAAATCTCCATGATACTCCACGACAAATGCTCCCTTTTTAAAGTCCCTGAGAGCAAATACTCCTCTTCCTTTTCCCTCTGTGTGTTTTACCTGTTGACATTTACAGATGTTACATTCAACTTAGTTCCAGGGAGGTGCATTACTGTCATTTTTGACAAAGTTCATACTGTACATAAATGATTTCTAACAAACAAGACTATAAATCACTTGGTAGGGTATGTTACCAAGTAACTGAAGGGCTGTGGTTCAGTCTCCCTGAAAAACAATCTCAGATTCCTCCAGATGTGAGCATCAGTACCAGGAAGTGCATGAAAACCACTAGCACTGAAGTATCAATGCAACTCACTTTGAATAAGTGTCTTTCTATATAATTTTAAGAATCAAGACATCCATTTTTCTAGTTTGTTTCATGTTGGTGTTCATCAGTTCTAATCATTTTTTTACCCAAAGCCATCAAAATATGGCCAGTGGGTATTGCGAAGGCTGTGTTCGTCCATCCATCAGTCTGTCTGTCCTCTTATAAAGACAATGCTCATACAGCCGAGGGCACTTTGCCATTGTGTTATATTTAAGAGATAAAGTGCATGCAGAAAGCATTCACAGCACTTCACTTTTTCTACATTTTGCTATGATACAGCCTTGTTCCAAAATGGATTAAATTATTTTTCCCCTCAAAATTCTATACACAACACCCCATAATGGCAAAGTGCAAAAAGTTTGAGATTTTTTTGCTAATTTATTAAAAAAAAAACAAAAAAAAAAAACTAAGAAATCACATGTACGTAAGTATTCACAGCCTTTGCCATGAAGCTCAAAACTGAGCCCAGGTACATCCAGTTTCCACTGATCATCCTTGAGATGACCTCCAGCATTCCTCTGTGGAGAGAGGAGAACCATCTCTTCAGCAATCCACCAATCAGGCCTATATGGTAGAGTGGCCAGACGGAAGCCACTCCTTAGTTAAAAGCACCTGGCAGCCTGCCTGGAGTTTGCCAAAAGGCACCTGAAGGACTCTCAGACCATGAGAAACAAAATTCTCTGGTCTGATGAGACAAAGATTTAACTCTTTGGCGTGAATGCCAGGTGTCATGTTTAGAGGAAACCAGGCACCATCCCGACAGTGAAGCATGGTGGTGGCAGCATCATGCTGTGGGGATGTTATTCAGTGGCAGGAACTGGAAGACTAGTCAGGATTGAGGGAAAGATTTAAAGCAGCAATGTACAGAGACATTGAATGAAAACCTGCTCCGAGTGCTCTTGACCTCAGACTGGGGAGTCGGTTCATCTTTCAGCAGGACAATGACCCTAAGCACACAGCCAAGATATCAAAGGAGTGGCTTCAGGACAACTCTGAATGTCCTTGAGTGGCCCAACCAGAGCCCAGACCTGAGTCTGATTGAACATCTCTTGAGAGATCTGAAAATGGCTGTGCACCGACACTCCCCATCTAACCTGATGGAGCTTGAGAGGTGCTGCAAAGAGGAACGGACAAAACTGTCCAAAGGCAGGTGCACCAAGCTTGTGGTATCATATTCAAGAAGACATGAGGGCTGTAATTGCTGCCAAAGGTGCATCAACAAAGTATTGAGCAAAGGGTGTGAATACTTATATACATGTGATTTCTTAGTTTTTTATTTTCAATAGTAAGTCCCTTTGGCTGCTCCCTTGTTTTGCACTTGGGGTCGCCACAGCAAATCCAAGGTGGATCTGCATGTTGAATTGGCACAAGTTTTACGCCGGATGCCCTTCCTGATGCAACTCCACATTACATGGAGAAATGTGGCAGGGGTGGGATTTGAACCCGGAACCTTCTGAACTGAAACCAAGCGCATTAACCACTTGGCCACCAATAGATTAGCAAAAAATTTCAAGCTTTTTTCACGTCAGAATTTTGAGTGGAAAAAATTAATTTACTCCATTTTGGAATAAGGCTGTAACATAAAATGTGGAAAGAGAATACTTTTCAGATGCACTGTATTACAAAGATCCAGCATGCTGCCTTGTGACTGGTGTGTTCTATGGTAGTCAAAATTAGTCTGCAATGTGAAAATGACATTCAACAGATATTAAAAACTCTCACTGGCACAACAATCTTAAAATCTTACCTGCAATCCTTCTTCAACATCATTTTTTATCAAGTCATCAATGTGTTTGTGCTCTTCATCCTGTGGACAGTTTGACTCATTAGGTTCTGTGTGAACTTTACATAATCTGTGAAAATCTGAGCTCTTTATGGAAAAGAGCCATCTCTAGATTTAAATATATAGACTAGAAGTCAAAATATAAAATCATTATTCATTTGGAAGGCACATGTATGAGGGATGTTCATTCAAGTTTTCCCCTGACGAACTTCCAGTTATTGTAGGAGGCTGAAATTGCACATGTATAATAATACATATCTCTACAGGTCACAAGGTAATTTGCAGCGTTGATCTCTTAAATGAAGTAGGATGTGATAATGGAGCCAGTTGAAGGCAGAGCAGTGTCAGGTTCCTTACTTGAGAGGCCACACACCACGGGTGACATTCAATGAGATATGAGACTTATGGGGAGGATGCCCCATCGTGTAACAGTCAAGCACTGGCATCATAAGATCAACTGTGGTTAGACATCGGTGGAAATGGCTCCCATTTCTGGGCAACCACAGTATGCCACTGATGAAGACACCATCGGGCAAGCAGAGCCATGCCACGCCTCTCTGTTTTGATAGCCTTCCGCAATTTCTGCAGCAGTGAAGCATAGTATCATGGTACCCTTTGCCAGGAAATCCTACATGCTCCATGCTGGTCCCAAAAGATTGTGAGCATGACCTTGCCCACTGAGGGTTGGAAATGTGCCTTTTTCGGAGATGGTGAGTCATTAAGGCTTCCGTAGCTTTGGCTGGGCTTTAAACCCCCTGTCCACATGCATCCCAATAAAAAAAAAAAAATTTGCAAATGGCAAACTCATGGTATAATCACTAATCCCGCTGCAATCCAACTGCAAGCATACATGGTCATCCTGCAGCGCATTGTCCACCATATGGAGTAGCAGGATCACCAGGATAAGCCGAACAAAATTTTGGACTGTTCAAAATTTCGACACTGATAGAAATCATCAGGAATCGACCGGGTCACCGGCAAGTTCACGGCAACTTAACCGGCTGTCTGCAACGTCCCAGGAACCCTGCTGCAAACTGACAGCATTAGATTTGTACCAAATACTGATGCAGAACTGTACTCAATCTGTTATCCTAAAGATCACCGTGACAGCTCAGCAAGCAGGCAGCAAAATATTCCATCCCATGAACAGATGTCACCAGTGGCAAGGTCACTGGCAGCTTCAGCTCCACCCCTTTTTGCAACTTTGGACGCTGTTTGCTTCCCGATTTCTATATGGAGACCACCTGGAATCTGACAGTAACATGTGGACATTAGGCTTTAGTCTCTGCATCATAGTGATGGTTTCATCCTGTGTGATTAGCCCTTGGCACATGAGCAAAAGAGCCTGGGAGAAAGTGATTCATTCCTTCTTCTGGAAAGGTGTGAGCAACCAGGGAATCCATCGTGCAGATGCAGAAAACTTCCACATGTGCAAATGGTCTTGGATGATTTTTTTTTTTTTTCCACAGATCCCAAACTGATCTTGACATCTTAGGCGAGTTGGCAAACGGTTATGTGGCGATTCTTCAAAATGGTGTCTGGCCTCTACTTGCCGGATGGTGTCTTCGTCAATGGCAGCCATTTCCACCGATTTCTGACAACACTTTAACTGACGTGTTAAAGTGCCAGTGCCTGACTACATCATACAGTACACTGGGGCATCCTGGCCATATGTCTCTTATCTCACTGAACATCTCCCATGGCGTGCAACCTCTCAGGTACAGGAACCTGAAGATGGCTCTGCATTCAACTGGCTCTATTATCGCACCTTACTCCACCTTAACACCTGGAAAAGAGAAACAGTTAGGAATTCATGGCTGCAAATTACCATGCGACCTATAGAGATATGTGTTATTATAAGAGTGCAATTTCAGCCTCCTACAATAACCAGATGTTGGTCAGAGTAAATCTTTAATGAAGAGCCCCCATACTTTTACAACAGGAACAAAAATATGATATATATATATGATATATATATATATATATTAAATACAGACCTTTAATTCTCCCTGAGTTTTTCTGTTACTGCGTCTGATTGGATAATAGTCTGTGACCTTTCTGTTTTGAGAAGCTTTATTCCCCCTCCTAAACAGAGACAGTGAGGAGACATGACAGTGTAAAAAATGGCTGTAAAAGGGCCCAAATAATTTCTCAAACGGACACACTGTCCGTGCACTCACTTTTTCACTCCAGGTTTGCGACGCCTTGCGCTCTGTGTTTTGGATGCTGAAGGTTTATTTTCTGCTGTTGTCCCAGTGTTAGTAGAGAAGACCTTTCCCTCACATGCGTCAGTGGTTTGCACTTTTGTCCTGTGACTATGAGAAGGCATTTCAGGTTTCTGATCTTCTTTGGACTCATCACTTTCACCATTTATTTCACTGGATTTGTCTAAAATAAAAACAACAAATGTATAGACTGTTAATAAGCAGCATGGTTTGCTGTAATGAAGCTTGGTAGGAATTAATAAATGAATAAACTAGACGTGTACTCAAAGTGCATAACTCTGCAAATTTTTCAATTTCAATTCAATTTATTTTCATTTACAGAGTGCTAAATCACAAAAAGTTGCCTCAAGGCACTTCACACAGTAAGGTCTAACCTTACCAACCCAATATCAAATAGCCCTGTTATTGTTATTCTGTCAGCGCTTTCTTTGTAAGAGGGTTATTCCGCTGAAATATTTTCTAACCTTTAATCCTGACTTCTCATCTTTGACCATCACCTTTGGCACTGGCTGCTGACCTTGGCTGACCTTCAACCCTGATCTTTGATCCTAATAACTCATCTTTGATCTAGGTTGCTGACCTTCAAGGCTGGTCTTTGATCCTAGCCACTCATCATTTATCCAGATTGCTGACCTTCAGTTTGAGTCGCTCATCTTTGATCCTGATGGCTGACCATCAAGCCTGAACTTTGATCCTGACTTCAAATCTTCAAATGTTCTTTGAGCCTAATAACTCATCTCTGATCATGATTGAAGTTTAATTTTAATCACATCATTGATTGTGATTGCTGACCTTCAAGCCTGATCACTCATCTTTGAAACTCAAACAGTGTTTTTGCTGCAGTTTAGCTAGCTTGCTTTAATCCTGGAGTGAGGACCTTTGATCCTGATTTTTAAGATAATCAGCAGCCCTGATTACAGGATTAACGGAATAAGGATTATGGCTTAATAATCAAAAGCAAGAGCTATCCCTTGATCCAAATCTACACAAAAACTTATCAGCTCTCACCTCTCCAGTAAATTTCACTGAAATCCTTTCATGGCCTTTTGAGATGTGATGGCAAAGTTTGAATGCTGTGACATCTGGCTGAGTTTGGTACCATAATAAGCTGAGCTACAATTCATTATACCACAGCTGATTTTCCCCAACCAGCTCTCACCTGGTTGTACATGGCATACAGTCCTCCTACACAGGCACGCCACTCAAAAAAAAAAAAAAGGACAGGTTGCCCCCTGCCCAAGCACGATGGACTCCCAGAAAAGATGCAAAGCAACTCAATGCAACTCAGGGCAAACCTGAATACATGCCATCTTCAACACTTGGCATCTTGGGATTTTTTTTTTTTTTTTTTCTTGCTCAGTGTAAAAACTGGATGCCACGGTGCGTGGAACATACACCAGGCCACCTCGGGCAGAGTACCTGAATATTTTGAACATTTTCCAAGCTGACAGAAGTTTAACAAAACTTTCCATCTTGTCCCAACCTATACCAAAACACCTCCACCCCACCAACCAGTGTGGGGGTTCAGCATCAGACTTGATCGAGTATAAGAACAATTTAAAACCATTTTTATACAACCCCTGGCAAAAATTATGGAATCACCGGCCTCGGAGGATATTCATTCAGTTGTTTAATTTTGTAGAAAAAAAAGCAGATCACAGACATGACAAAACTAAAGTCATTTCAAGTGGCAACTTTCTGGCTTTAAGAAACACTATAAGAAATCAGGAAAAAAAATTGTGGCAGTCAGTAACGGTTACTTTTTAGACCAAGCAGAGGGGGAAAAAAAAAATGGAATCACTCAATTCTGAGGAAAAAATTATGGAATCATGAAAAACAAAAGAACGCTCCAACACATCACTAGTATTTTGTTGCACCACCTCTGGCTTTTATAACAGCTTGCAGTCTCTGAGGCATGGACTTAATGAGTGACAAACAGTACTCTTCATCAATCTGGCTCCAACTTTCTCTGATTGCTGTTGCCAGATCAGCTTTGCAGGTTGGAGCCTTGTCACGGACCATTTTCTTCAACTTCCACCAAAGATTTTCAACTGGATTAAGATCCGGACTATTTGCAGGCCATGACATTGACCCTATGTCTTTTTGCAAGGAATGTTTTCACAGTTTTTGCTCTATGGCAAGATGCATTATCATCTTGAAAAATGATTTCATCATCCCCAAACATCCTTTCAATTGGTGGGATAAGAAAAGTGTCCAAAATATCAACATAAACTTTTGCATTTATTGATGATGTAATGACAGCCATCTCCCCAGTGCCTTTACCTGACATGCAGCCCCATATCATCATATCATCAATGACTGTGGAAATTTACATGTTCTCTTCAGGCAGTCATCTTTATAAATCTCATTGGAACGGCACCAAACAAAAGTTCCAGCATCATCACCTTGCCCAATGCAGATTCGAGATTCATCACTGAATATAACTTGCATCCAGTCATCCACAGTCCACGATTGCTTTTCCTTAGCCCATTGTAACCTTGTTTTTTTCTGTTTAGGTGTTAATGATGGCTTTCGTTTAGCTTTTCTGTATGTAAATCCCATTTCCTTTAGGCGTTTTCTTACAGTTTGGTCACAGACGTTGACTCCAGTTTCCTCCCATTCGTTCCTCATTTGTTATGTTGTGCATTTTCGATTTTTGAGACATATTGCTTTAAGTTTTCTGTCTTGACGCTTTGATGTCTTCCTTGGTCTACCAGTATGTTTGCCTTTAACAACCTTCCCATGTTGTTTGTATTTGGTCCAGAGTTTAGACACAGCTGACTGAACAACCAACATCTTTTGCAACATTGCGTGATGATTTACCCTCTTTTAAGAGTTTGATAATCCTCTCCTTTGGAGCCATGATTCATGTCAGTCCACTTGGTGCAACAGCTCTCCAAGGTGTGATCACTCCTTTTTAGATGCAGACTAACGAGCAGATCTGATTTGATGCAGGTGTTAGTTTTGGGGATGAAAATTTACAGGGTGATTCCATAATTTTTTCCTTAGAATTGAGTGATTACATATTTTTTTCCCTCTGCTTGGTCTAAAAAAGTAACCGTTACTGACCGCCACAATTATTTTTCCTGATTTCTTATAGTGTTTCTTACAGCCAGAAAGTTGCCATTTGAAATGACTTTAGTTTTGTGTGATGTCTGTGATCTGCTTTTTTTCTACAAAATTAAACAACTGAATGAACATCCTCCGAGGCCGGTGATTCCATAATTATTGCCAGGGGTTGTACTTTGTCTACAAAGGAGGCTTGGCACCAAACTCAGCTAGGCAAGGGCTGCCCAGAGAAACCAGCCATGGCTCAGCCAGGTGTAAGACAACCAGCAAAAAAAACAAACAAACAAAAAAACAATAATAAGAAGAACAAGAACAAGAAGCTCATTTGTGGAGGCACTATTATTATTATTTGTCATATCAGGTTGGTGAACACTGCTATGATTCTGGTGCACACTTTATTTAATGGCCACATGGATCTGCTGACCAAACAATAAAACTGACATAAGCAGCAAAACAGTTGTAATATTTAAAGGATATAAATGTGAATATACCTTTCTTTGGTTTTGATGATTCAGTTTTAATTGCGTCAGATTCATTTCTTTCTTGGATCAGCACTCTGGAACTATCACTGAGAGGGGATCTGGATTTGCTTGGGCGTTGGAATAATGACTGTGTTGTACATGAATCCTGCAGAGAAATCATAATTACTGCAATAGGAAAATGTTTAACATGCACAGAATTAAATTCCTAGAAACTTACAGGTCATGTGCTGTGTATAAATGCTGTTCCATTCAGAAGAGTGTGTTTTCTTCTTCCTCATCCCTTTTGAGCATTGCTTGTTGGTTGATATTTATCTTGTGTTTTTTTTTTTCTTTTCTGTATTTTCTTGGTTCAAAATAAATACACCGATAAATTAATTAATTCATCCATTGTAGTATAACACCAGCTTCCCATTTGCAATTTAGTCAGCTACAGGAATGGATTGAAATGTTCCATGCAGTGTAATTTAGGCTTAGTTTTGGGGTTTGTTTGTTTTTTTCTGAATTACATAAAATGTTAGGAAATTTAAGCAGCATTTCAGCTTCTGGACAACAGCTTTGTGCACTTCTGAAAGGTCTTAAGAAGTAGCAGAAGTCAGATATGGTCCAAATACAGTTCTAGAATATTTCACATACTGCATGGAGTTATGAAAATTTTAATTAGCTAAAAATTCATAGATGCAAAAATACAAATTAAATAACCACTGAGGATAATACGAGGCATAAAACAGACATTTCCAACGTGGTCCTCTTGAGGACAACAAATAATTTTTAAAAAAAGTTTTCTCTCTGTGTGTGTGAGTGAGTGTGAGAGCAATAGAAATATGTGTAAAAATGTCCAAATTGCAGCAAAGACGCTGAATAATTATACTGCACATTATACGCCTGGTTTTGTAATTTATTCCATAAAAGCAGTTTAATTTTACCGTGTTCAGCGTTGGATTGTTTTCTTTACTTTGTTGTTCGGCGGTGTTCTCCGGCTTTTTGTTGGTGCTGCGTACTTGTTGCTTTCCTTTACAAACACAAACATGAAAATATTATTCCAAAATTGACCGAACACAACGCTGTTAACAGCCATTAGCCGCAAACTGCACGTTAATGTGTAACTTGCAATAAAAAAAAAAAAGAAACAGCATTAACTCTTGGTACCTTTAACCATTTTAGACCAGTTTGGGTGACACGAGAGGCGCAAGGAGAGGCACGCCGATTTAAAAACATCATCACAGCGTCGCTCATTGGCTAGTTCTTTCACAGAGAGTGCGAGCAACGACCTGTAAAGCGAGAGCGGTCACCCGCCCCAACTTCCGCTTTTGAAATTCAACTTCGTCCAAAGTATTATGTAAGTTTATTTTGGTTTAATTTGTCGAGGGACCACAATGGAAATAAGTCTCCTGAGTTGTGCATCCCTGCTTTTATCCATGCAAATACTGATCAGCTTATTGGCCACAATGTTAGTAACAGAATTCACACACTACACACTTAGTTCCCCTCTGGCAGATCCCGAGCAGCCGGGAAAGCAGGCCGACTGGGTGACTGTGAGGAGGAAGCGTAGTTCTAAACAGAAGCCCCGTGTACACCGCCAACCCGTTCACATTTCTAACCGTTTTTCCCCACTCGACGACACACCCGCCGAGGATCAAACTCTGGTTATTGGCGACTCTGTTTTGAGAAATGTGAAGTTAGCGACACCAGCAACCATAGTCAATTGTCTTCCGGTGGCCAGAGTAGGCGACATTGAAGGAAATTTGAAACTGCTGGCTAAGGCTAAGCGTAAATTTGGTAAGACTGTAATTCATGTCGGCAGTAATGACACCCGGTTACGCCAATTGGAGGTCACTAAAATTAACATTGAATCGGTGTGTAACTTTGCAAAAACAATGTCGGACTCTGTAGTTTTCTCTGGGCCCCTCCCCAATCGGACCGGGAGTGACATGTTTAGCCGCATGTTCTCCTTGAATTGCTGGCTGTCTGAGTGGTGTCCAAAAAAAATGAGGTGGGCTTCATAGATAATTGGCAAAGCTTCTGGGGAAAACCTGGTCTTGTTAGGAGAGACGGTATCCATCCCACTTTGGATGGAGCAGCTCTCATTTCTAGAAATCTGGCCAATTTTCTTAAATCCTCCAAACCGTGACTATCCAGGGTTGGGACCAGGAAGCAGAGGTGTAGTCTTACACACATCTCTGCAGCTTCTCTCCCCCTGCCATCCCCTCATTACCCCATCCCCGTAGAGACGGTGTCTGCTCCCAGACCACCAATAACCAGCAAAAATCTATTTAAGCATAAAAATTCAAAAAGAAAAAATAATATAGCACCTTCAACTGCACCACAGACTAAAACAGTTAAATGTGGTCTATTAAACATTAGGTCTCTCTCTTCTAAGTCCCTGTTGGTAAATGATATAATAATTGATCAACATATTGATTTATTCTTCCTTACAGAAACCTGGTTACAGCAGGATGAATATGTTAGTTTAAATGAGTCAACACCCCCGAGTCACACTAACTGTCAGAATGCTCGTAGCACGGGCCGAGGCGGAGGATTAGCAGCAATCTTCCATTCCAGCTTATTAATTAATCAAAAACCCAGACAGAGCTTTAATTCATTTGAAAGTTTGACTCTTAGTCTTGTCCATCCAAATTGGAAGTCCCAAAAACCAGTTTTATTTGTTATTATCTATCGTCCACCTGGTCGTTACTGTGAGTTTCTCTGTGAATTTTCAGACCTTTTGTCTGACTTAGTGCTTAGCTCAGATAAGATAATTATAGTGGGCGATTTTAACATCCACACAGATGCTGAGAATGACAGCCTCAACACTGCATTTAATCTTTTATTAGACTCTATTGGCTTTGCTCAAAATGTAAATGAGTCCACCCACCACTTTAATCATATCTTAGATCTTGCTCTGACTTATGGTATGGAAATAGAAGACTTAACAGTATTCCCTGAAAACTCCCTTCTGTCTGACCATTTCTTAATAACATTTACATTTACTCTGATGGACTACCCAGCAGTGGGGAATAAGTTTCATTACACTAGAAGTCTTTCAGAAAGCGCTGTAACTAGGTTTAAGGATATGATTCCTTCTTTATGTTCTCTAATGCCATATACCAACACAGTGCAGAGTAGCTACCTAAACTCTGTAAGTGAGATAGAGTATCTCGTCAATAGTTTTACATCCTCATTGAAGACAACTTTGGATGCTGTAGCTCCTCTGAAAAAGAGAGCTTTAAATCAGAAGTGCCTGACTCTGTTATGTGTCGGACGCAGCCCGGAGAACCGACCAGCGTTTGAAGGACCCAGTATAAAATAAGCAGAGCACGGTACAAAGGATAACAGAGTTTAATGAACATAACAGTGCTGTGAAAAATATAAAAGTGCGCGGTCGGGCGTGGTGGATTGCGGTGCGCTCCCAGCAGCGCTAACGGTCCGGAGCCAGAACTGGTTCGGACCCAAGGACCCCGCCGACACCCCCCAGGTGGCCGCGACAAACCGAGTCTGTGAAAGAAGGAATCATTATGTGAGTCCACACTCAACACACAGAGAGAATGCTCAAAGGTGTACAAACAGCAAACACTTCCTGGCTTAATTACTAATCAGCTTCCCACCCTGCAGGCATGGAACATCCAGTTCACAAAACTCCACAGCAGTGGAAGCTGATTAAATGACTACATACAGCTCAATATAATAAGGTGTGAGGGATACCATATTTACTGACTGTATAAATGTTAGTCACAAAATCTAACGTACCTCAGGAAGTGTGCTGACGAGCGTGAGACCTCACCCCCTCCTCTTTCACAGACCATGCATCAAACCTGGACGTCCTCTGCATCCACTGATGATGAGATGGCTCTCGAGACGACGATCTCACCCGTCTGGTCTCAAGGTCGAGTCTCTGGCAAATACACACTGTGTACTCCAGTCTTAAATGCCACCATGTTCCAATCCATGTAGATGCACCACAGCTGTGAGTCCTGACGAGCCGCAGGTGATCAGGGTGAGGTCCTGATAAACTCAGCTACACAGCCACTCAGTCCCAAATGCAAGCCACCTGGAAGGAAAAACAAAAGACAGAAACAAAAAGGCAGCCAGGCCCCCCAGCCATACAACAGACTCCGTGGTATAACTCACAAACTCGTAGCTTAAAGCAGATAACCCGTAAGTTGGAGAGGAAATGGCGTCTCACTAATTTAGAAGATCTTCACTTAGCCTGGAAAAAGAGTCTGTTGCTCTATAAAAAAGCCCTCCGTAAAGCTAGGACATCTCAAGGAAGCCCTACCATTATTTAATGCTTCGATCTTAAATATGATCAATCTATCTTTGTTAGTTGGCTATGTACCACAGGCTTTTAAGGTGGCAGTAATTAAACCATTACTTAAAAAGCCATCACTTGACCCAGCTATCTTAGCTAATTATAGGCCAATCTCCAACCTTCCTTTTCTCTCAAAAATTCTTGAAAGGGTAGTTGTAAAACAGCTAACTGATCATCTGCAGAGGAATGGTCTATTTGAAGAGTTTCAGTCAGGTTTTAGAATTCATCATAGTACAGAAACAGCATTAGTGAAGGTTACAAATGATCTTCTTATGGCCTCGGACAGTGGACTCATCTCTGTGCTTGTTCTGTTAGACCTCAGTGCTGCTTTTGATACTGTTGACCATAAAATTTTATTACAGAGATTAGAGCATGCCATAGGTATTAAAGGTACTGCACTGCGGTGGTTTGAATCATATTTGTCTAATAGATTACAATTTGTTCATGTAAATGGGGAATCTTCTTCACAGACTAAAGTTAATTATGGAGTTCCACAAGGTTCTGTGCTAGGACCAATTTTATTCACTTTATACATGCTTCCCTTAGGCAGTATTATTAGACGGTATTGCTTAAATTTTCATTGTTACGCAGATGATACCCAGCTTTATCTATCCATGAAGCCAGAGGACACACACCAATTAGCTAAACTGCAGGATTGTCTTACAGACATAAAGACATGGATGACCTCTAATTTCCTGCTTTTAAACTCAGATAAAACTGAAGTTATTGTACTTGGCCCCACAAATCTTAGAAACATGGTGTCTAACAAGATCCTTACTCTGGATGGCATTACCCTGACCTCTAGTAATACTGTGAGAAATCTTGGAGTCATTTTTGATCAGGATATGTCATTCAAAGCGCATATTAAACAAATATGTAGGACTGCTTTTTTGCATTTACGCAATATCTCTAAAATTAGAAAGGTCTTGTCTCAGAGTGATGCTGAAAAACTAATTCATGCATTTATTTCCTCTAGGCTGGACTATTGTAATTCATTATTATCAGGTTGTCCTAAAAGTTCCCTAAAAAGCCTTCAGTTAATTCAAAATGCTGCAGCTAGAGTGCTAACAGGGACTAGAAGGAGAGAGCATATCTCACCCATATTGGCCTCTCTTCATTGGCTTCCTGTTAATTCTAGAATTTAAAATTCTTCTTCTTACTTATAAGGTTTTGAATAATCAGGTCCCATCTTATCTTAGGGACCTCGTAGTACCATATCACCCCAATAGAGCGCTTCGCTCTCAGACTGCAGGCTTACTTGTAGTTCCTAGGGTTTGTAAGAGTAGAATGGGAGGCAGAGCCTTCAGCTTTCAGGCTCCTCTCCTGTGGAACCAGCTCCCAATTCAGATCAGGGAGACAGACACCCTCTCTACTTTTAAGATTAGGCTTAAAACTTTCCTTTTTGCTAAAGCTTATAGTTAGGGCTGGATCAGGTGACCCTGAACCATCCCTTAGTTATGCTGCTATAGACGTAGACTGCTGGGGGGTTCCCATGATGCACTGTTTCTTTCTCTTTTTGCTCTGTATGCACCACTCTGCATTTATTCATTAGTGATCGATCTCTGCTCCCCTCCACAGCATGTCTTTTTCCTGGTTCTCTCCCTCAGCCCCAACCAGTCCCAGCAGAAGACTGCCCCTCCCTGAGCCTGGTTCTGCTGGAGGTTTCTTCCTGTTAAAAGGGAGTTTTTCCTTCCCACTGTAGCCAAGTGCTTGCTCACAGGGGGTCGTTTTGACCGTTGGGGTTTTACATAATTATTGTATGGCCTTGCCTTACAATATAAAGCGCCTTGGGGCAACTGTTTGTTGTGATTTGGCGCTATATTAAAAAAATTGAATTGAATTGAACTACAATATGGGCAATTATCCGCAATGAAGGGCCAACAGTATTTCAGTCACCTGAACAAGTGATCCTCTCCCAGCTGAGGAGTGAGGGCGGAGGTTATGTGATCACTTATAATTCAACAAGATATAGATGAGTGAAGGAGGAGACGGTGGCTCTACTTCAACATTCATTCATATTTTGGAACTTGCTTATTCCAGTTAAGGGCCACGTGGGGAAGTCTATCCCAATGGCAATGGGCAAAAGGCACAGTACACAAAGACTGGCCATGAGTCTGTCACAGGTCTGATATATAATCTCACAAACTGTTTTAACATTCTCTCTCACACCATCAGTCAATTTCAGAGTTTCCCATTCACCTAATCAAAGTCCTGTGGCCTTCCAGGAGAGGACTCGCACAAATACAAGGAGCACATGCAAACTCCACCCAGAAAGAATTTGAATTTGAACCCGGGATCTTCTCACTGTGAAGCAATCATGGTCACACTAATCCACTGTGCTACCCACTACTTCAACTTTTTAACCTTTATTTAATCAACACTGTGAAGTAAGGTGTTTTCCAATTCAATTCAAAATGCTTTGGCAATAAATGTTAAAAAAGAAATTAAAAACAATTATGTCAATAAAAACAGATGAGACAGAATTGTACACTGCGATCATGTGGTGGTGCTATGTGTTGCTGTGTCCACGACAGCACAGAACCATCTTGGATCCTGGATAGCAACCACCCAGGTCGACGACCGATGCATCCCCACTTGTTGAAATTAGCTGTCTGTCTGTTGCAGCCAGGTGCTGATTGACTGAGAGCTGTGAAATCATCATTGTGACTGAGTTGTCTTACAAGCAAAGTAATGTTTGAGTAAAAATAATGTTCACTATTAATAAAAACAAGACTCCATCAACAAATAACACCCAATTTAAAACACAACTTGAATGTTTACAGGGTTTGTTGAAGTTTTAGTTGGGTAACAACTGCACCACCATTTCGGCAGAGCCCTCTGATGATCACAATCGAAAAGCCATGTGTGTCTGTTGTGTTCAGCTCCCGTGGAGGTCTCACAGACTTAAGGGGAACTCTAATCATAAACCAGGACAAACCCAGACACTCCGACTCCTCACTCAGCCTCACAAAGATCACAGCATCATCTGCAAAGTCTCACCAACAAAGGCATCTAAGAATTTCAGTAGCAGTCCATTAAAACACTTTTAACATGTATATTTTGAGCTATTAAAATAGAATGCACAGCCCTAATCACAATGTCACTATAATGTCACCAGCGTTTGTCTTTTAGCAAGGTCACTCAAAAAGCAATTAACGGATTTCAATGAAATCTGGTGAGCAGATAATTGTCCTGGGAAATAAGTGATTCAGTTTTGGAGGTGATCTAGAATATATTCCGGAACTCAGATCCAGAAGAATATTTGGTACATAGCAACATTTAACTCAAAAAAGTCGTGAGAAGATGTTGAAAAAAATTAAAAAATTCAGTGAGTGGAAGGATAATGTCACAAAAAATTTGGGTTTTATTTTGAATTTGGTCCGGAACAGATTTTGGATCCAGAAGACGTTTTAAGCAATACGAGGGCTGTCCGTAAAGTATAGGTCCTTTTTATTTTTTTCAAAAACTATATGGATTTCATTCATATGTTTTTACGTCAGACATGCTTGAACCCTCGTGCGCATGCGTGAGTTTTTCCACGCCTGTCGGTGACGTCATTCGCCTGTGAGCACTCCTTGTGGGAGGAGTCGTCCAGCCCCTCGTCGGAATTCCTTTGTCTGAGAAGTTGCTGAGAGACTGGCGCTTTGTTTGATCAAAATTTTTTCTAAACCTGTGAGACACATCGAAGTGGACATGGTTCGAAAAATTAAGCTGGTTTTCAGTGAAAATTTTAACAGCTGGTGAGAGATTTTGAGGTGATTCTGTCGCTTGAAGGACTTTTCACAGTGCGAGACGTCGCGCAGTGCTCTCAGGCAGCGTCATCAGCCTGTTTCAAGCTTAAAACCTCAACATTTCAGGCTCTATTGATCCAGGACGTCGTGAGAGAACAGAGACGTTTCAGAAGAAGTCGGTTTCAGCATTTTATCCAGATATTCCACTGTTAAAGGAGATTTTTTTTAATGAAAGACGTGCGGACGGGTCCGCGCGTCGGGACGCAGCCGACGCGGCGCGGCGGCACAGGAAAAACACCTCCGTGTTGATAACCATTTGTTAAAATCCAGTTGGCTTTTGATGGCTTTCAGTGGAGTGAGTATATGAGAAATTGTTTATCAGCTGGAGATGTTCCAACTTGTCCTTAAGGCTTCCAACAGAGGTGTTTTCCTGTGACAGAGCGTCGGGGCGGCTGCGAGCCGACGCGCGGACCCGTCCGCACGTCTTTCATTAAAAAAAATCTCCTTTAACAGTGGAATATCCGGATAAAATGCTGAAACCGACTTCTTCTGAAACTTCTCTGTTCTCTCACGACGTCCTGGATCAATAGAGCCTGAAATGTGGAGGTTTTAAGCTTGAAACAGGCTGATGATGCTGCCTGAGAGCGCTGTGCGACGTCTCGCACTGTGAAAAGTCCTTAAAGCGACAGAATCACCTCAAAATCTCTCACCAGCTGTTAAAATTTTCACTGAAAACCAGCTTAATTTTTCGAACCATGTCCACTTCGATGTGTCTCACAGGTTTAGAAAAAATTTTGATCAAACAAAGCGCCAGTCTCTCAGCAACTTCTCAGACAAAGGAATTCAGACGAGGGGCTGGACGACTCCTCCCACAAGGAGTGCTCACAGGCGAATGACGTCACCGACAGGCGTGGAAAAACTCACGCATGCGCACGAGGGTTCAAGCATGTCTGACCTAAAAACATATGAATGAAATCCATATAGTTTTTGAAAAAAAATAAAAAGGACCTATACTTTACGGACAGCCCTCGTATGTCATCTTGCATTATGTGCTCTTGGTTCCAACTAGTTTATCTTGGTATTGATAACTCACATGGTTTGGAAGACAGATGTCGCTTGAGTTGTGCAGTTTTAGCTGCAGAGAAGAACTAGATCACAGGTTGTGTGTCCCTGCAGCGAGACCTTTACAGTGAATTATGTGCTGACAGCACAAAAGTTGGAGTCATGTCATTCTTTAGCTCCATCTTGTGTTATCTAAAGCAATACACTGCAATATTACATAAAAATCTGTACTTTTTCATTTGGCAGCCACTTTATATGCACAGATCTTTCAACATATTTTGTTTAAAAGTCACTCTGGTTTGGAGTCCACTGCCAATCCTTCTTTAAACAGTCTTTTCCGCTCTAGATTCTGATTTGCCTTCCTCCTCTTCTCAGCTTTCTTATGAATGGACTCTTTCTTCTTGACAATAATTTCACTCTCTTCTCCTTTATAAAACACATCCAGTTTCTCTCTCAGGATTTCTCGAGCACGCTTTCGATTTGTATCCAAAGATCTGGTCTCATGGCACTGGAGAGGGAGAGAGAGGCAAACTGAATAATTGTACACGTTTCAAAAACAAACAAACAAACAAAAAATCTAACAAAGTAAATATACAAACATGAACCTTCACTACAATTCCGCTGGGGCCGTGTTTGAGCACCACACAGTTGCTGGTCTTGTTGGTGGCCTGTCCTCCAGGTCCAGATCCTCTGACAAACTGCTCTTCCAGATGGTCTTCACTGAGGACAGGAAGGTCCACAAAGTCCTTTTTACCTGCTGTGAAAATCCACGGCAGCCCAGCGGAGTGCTGTCCCACCGCCGCCCAGACACGTGGGGGCGCTCTCAGTGTGCCCCGCAGGAACTCGCCGTATACGCAGCTCATGAACGGAAAAACTCGAAACATTTTTTTTAAGTTTTCGCGTCTCACATCACTAGGTGTGTCTTAAAAGCACCCGATCTTAATATTGATCGATCAGAAATTCAAATCTTAACCACAACGTTCATATAGACAATACGATTCAATAACACACAACCCATCGCGGTTAGCCAATCGGCTGTTGAAGGCCTCTTCGTCTTCTTCATGAAATATGTCGCAGCTGTGTTGGCCCTTTGTCGCCATCGTGTGACGGTAATGTGTTGACACGCGCGCTCACAATAAAAGGAAACGGTAATAAAAATAAAATGGAAGAAAAAAGTATTTAGACTGCCAATCTTAAACATGAAAGATGAAAAATGAAACATGAAAATAAATTACAGATGTTTACATGTTAATTAATGTCTACATTCTCTTTTTAAAAAACAGAAAAAAATGGGCTTGGTTTCTTTTTGACTATTTTGTCTGGTATTTGATGATTCTGTACTTCTAAAGGAAAAAAAAGAGTATGGTTCTGAGACTTGGAAACAGTAAGTGGGAGATACTTTATAGAACCAGTTCACAAAAATCAAAACAGCATGCAATTTGTAACTGAGATTATTTGGGTACACATTTCATAGAAATGTATTTTGAGTTCATTACTCCTTCACTCCAGATGAGGGTGTTGAAATTGGTTCTGTATGTCTGAATGTATAATTCAAAAACTGCTGATTGTCTCAGTAATTTAACAGAAGGGAGGGGTTACTTGATTCGCAGTCCTCCTTCAAGGTCACCCTGATCTAGAGCATAGATTTAAAAACGATTCTTTACCATGAAGACATTTTGAACATTCCAGCTCAAGTGATATGCTTATTCCTGAAAAAAGAGACGTGTAAAACAAATTAAACCCTCATGTGGACATAAATTCAAACCGCTAAAGTTGTGAATTTGACTGAGCTACTCAAATACTGTATCTGACAGAAGACGATTGGAACTAACATTCAAAGGATTCACAGGACAGGTTTGATTCAGTTTGTTTCATTCATAGATATGTAATGGTGAGTACAATGGTGTGACCCCACTACAGAGAACAGACCAGATGATTTATAGTCCTGAGTTCTTTAGTTACAATTTCAGAATCCAAAGATAGTCCAGGAACAAAAACAGGTGACAAGCAGAATGATAGAAACTCCCTTCGGCTGCTCCCTTGTTTGCACTATCGTCACCGCAGCAAATCTGAGGTGGATCTGCATGTTGAATTGGCATACGTTTTGCACCTAACTCAACTCCACATTACATGGAGAAATGTGGCAGGGGTGGGGTTTGAACCAGGTACCTTCTACATCGAAATCAAGTGCATTAACCACTTGGCCATCACCCCTGCCATACAGGCAGAATGATATCACAGGCTCAGGAACACAGGTTCATCCAAAATCAGGCAAAGGTTCAGTAAGTAATAGCTGTCACACGAAATGATCAGTCCAAAATGGCAGGTTAGCAGAGATGGGAGTAAGTCACCATGTCCTAAGTCATAATGACCACCAACTGTTTGTAAGTTGACTTGACACTTGACTTGGGACTTGCAGATTGATGACTTCAGAATGACTAGACAGTGACTTACTCCCACATCTGCAAGCTAGGAGCACGGACAGTAGCAAAGGCCTTGTCCAGGAAAACAGTAGCATGAAACATGACAAGATGCACCAGAAACACAAGAAAAACACTTAACAAGTCAGCAACAATGGTAACAGAGGAAGACACTAAAATGGTGTCACAGAAGATGACAGTTGGACACAAAAGGGAGTCATAGACCAGCTAGAGAGAAAGGGAACACATACATATGCCAGAGATCATTAACAGTGAGGGAGAATTAACAACAGCATATTTTCATATTTTCTTGAGCTGCTTGGGTGGGTAGGGAGAGTTCCCATGGGATAAAGAAGCTTTTCAACCTACCATCCCTGGTTCTCAAGACCAGGCACTTAAGTGGCTCTACTCTATTTTATTCCACTCTTCTATTCTACTCTTCTTTTTTTTTTTTTTTTTTAGATATTTAGATATATCTTAGTATACAGTTCTTCCTTACAATTGGAATGTATTATAGAAGACATACCTTACTGAATTTTCATGGAGAATAATACTAGAGACAGAATAACATGGAGATCAAACGAAAATTCCAAAACGTGACCCACTACAAGATCAGTGTGGTCAGATTTAGTGCTTTCCAATGCGGAAGCTCAAATAAAAAAAAATATCTTCCCTATATTGTATACTACATTAACTGACAAATGAAAACAGCAGAGCATGAGTGTTCACACACGGTTTACAGTTCTTTTCACCTAGAAATCTGGCATTATTTAAACGTAATGCAACTGCTGTAAGGAAAAATTTAACCCAGTCTCCATTCACGACTGTGAAGAAATGACAACATATAACATCATGTTTTTAAAGGCTATACAAGGAAAGTGATTCCTGAAATGGACTTTTGGCCAGTTATCACTATACAAACTTTATTCTCCCAAAAACAAATGTGAAAGTATTGCATGTTTACTACAAAATGTACTGACGTTATTTACGTAAATATATTTGTATTGCAGTCACTGAGTGGCCAGCACCACTTTGTCAGCCTGAATCTGGAAGTCTGGATTTCAGACATTTTCAATCCATATGGGTCTCCCGTTTGGACTTCGGGGGTCTGTTTCAGAAAGAACGTTTAGATTTTGTTAACCCTGAAATGAGGGAATCTGATTTTTCAGAAAGGGAGAAGTGTGTGTGAAACAGCATTTATATTGGGTATGGTTAGGGTTGGCTATTCACATTAAAATTGTCACTGAATTCTGTTTACTGTTATATGTCATATATGATTGAAATGAGGCACAGCCACGATTCTTTTAAGCTGTCATCTTGCCAGTTTGAAATATATACTGCTCAAAAAATAAAATAAACACTTTGCAAACACATCAGATCTCTACCTGGAAAAACAAAAATTCATGCTGGATATCTTTCCTGATATGAACTGGGTAATGTGTTAGGAATGAAAGGATTCAAAGACACCCCAAAAATCAAAGTGAAAAAATAATGCGGCAGCCTTCTCCATTCTGCCAAAATTTAATTGCAGCAACTCAAAATGGTACTCGGCTTATATGCAGTATTTATGCCTGACAACATCGGGGATGCTCCTGATGAAAAAGACAGATTGTGTCCTGGGGGATCTCTGCCCAGATGAAGTGTGTTTCTGATTGTTTGGTCAGAGACATCAACACCAGGGGCCTACTGGAGATCATTTTATAGAGCTCTGGCAGTGCTCATCCTGTTCCTCCTTGCACAAAGGAGCAGATCCCGGTCCTGCTGATGGGTTAAGGACCTCCTACGGACCTGTCCAGAGTAACTATCTGTCTCCTGGAATCTCTTCCTTGCTCTTGAGACTGTGCTGGGAGACACAGCCAACCTTCTGGAAATGATACGTACTGATGTGCCATCCTGGAGGAGTTGGACTATACCTGTGCAACCTCTGGATGGTCCAGATACTCCACCATGCTACCAGTAGTGACACTGACCCTAGCCAAATGCAAAACTAGTGAAAAATCAATCAGAAAAGATGAGGAGGGGGGAAAAAGTCAGTGGCCACCATTTCTAAAAACCAATCCTGTTTTGGGTGTCATCTCATTATTGCCCCTCTAGTGCACCTGTTGTTAATTTCATTAAAACCAAAGCAGCTAAAACTGATTAACAACCACCTCTGCTACTTAACTGAAAGCTCAATATCCCAAAAGTTGAACTGACTTGATCCTATACTCTGATAAAAAAAAAGTGTTACTTTAATTTTTTTAAGCAGTGTATTTCATTTTTTTCACCTGCTTCCATGTCCTTTTTTACAGAACACAATTTCACCTAAATTAAATAATTTTAAGTTCATTTTACCAGCTTTTATCTGCAATATTATACTTGTGACTCAATACAGAAGTTCAAAAGTGTGCATTAACAAAACCAGATCATGTGAAAAGTCAGGGTTGATCGTGTGTGGGAAATATCAACTAAATTCCCCACAAACTGGAAACTAAGATAGAAAAGGAAAAAAACTGACAAATGACCAAACATAGATGTCTCCTTGGCCTTTCCAAGGTCATCCACAGCCAAAGGTCATGTGACCAACAGAAATATGAAGTGTTAATTCATGTTAATGTGTAATAGTTAACCGCAATGTTGTGGGTGCAGTGAATCACTGCACCAGTACATATTCCCACTTGACTTGATGTATCATAAACCATTTTTTGAATATAGCCATTAGAAATGAGTTTGACTTTTTACAGTCACCCACGTTCACAGCTCATGTGATGAATAGCAAAACGATGACTTAATATTAGTATTTAATATAGGTGTATCTATAAAATATTCCCTAAAATACCCATTCTGAATGAGTTCCACAGTTACCCAAGGTCAACTGTCATGTGACTAAAATCAAGATGATGTTTCATAAGAACGACAGGTGTCTCTAACCAAGAAATTAAAATAGCCATTCATACGCTTTCCACAGTGATGTGACTTATTATAAGACAACCTATACATTCCTGTGAGTGTTTCACATGTATATAGCAGTAATAGTAAAGTTATAGCAGTTATACACCTATATAGTTGATATCTGAAAAAAAATATTCTAAATAGTCACTCTAACTTAGTGTGACAATTGAATATCGCTCAAGATCAAAGGTCACATGACTAATAGAAAGGTGACATATGATGTTATTTTAGTGTTTAATAGTAACCATAAATGTATTTATTCACGTTCTACAAATAACTAGTCTAAATGAGTTTGCTTTGCAAACTTAATACCCAAAGCTTCAACAATTAGTGTCCTCAGTACCCATTGCTACATTGGATGACATTTGTTTTTATCTGATTTTCACAAGATCAAATCACTGCATCTCTGTGTCTCATCCTCCGGCATTACACTTACTTTTAAATGACTGCTGCCAAATGAGCCAGCTGTAAAAAAAAAAAAAAAAAGACCAGCAAGTGAGCCATGGATGCTGTGTAAAGTTTCTGTGAATAAAATTGATGAGCCATTAAATAAACTGCATGTGAACATAAAACTGGGTAAGGCAAAACAGATACAGAGTTGTAACACAAAAGATGAATCACAAATATGTCGTAAAATTGTAGTCACAGGTAAGAACCAGACAAATCAGAATTATTACACATTTTATGATTGTTTTGGAATTCATTGTAGCTTAGATTGAATTATTTTGGGAATTATTGCCAGCTGACACTGGTATGTAGCTGTAATAAATTATCAGAATGTCCAGTGTGTTGACTGTAAACATCCACGCGTTGCCAGTTCCACATTTAATGCTGTAAATTATTTTTGGAAAGTAGTAAGTACAAATAATTGTAACATATGTCAGGGGGTGCCTGGTGGCCTGTGATGATGGCACAGACCTCTTGGAGTTCTTTGTTGATAAGGTCAGACACATAAAAAATGCCTTTACTGACCCCTTGTGGTCTGGCCCAGTCCAGCCTGAACTGCCACTACAGGTCTGGTCGTCTTTCAACCGAGTGTCACTAGAAGACATTGCAGCAGTTGCAACTAAAATGAACCTGACCTCATGCCCATTTGATGTCCTTCCCTCCAAGCTTTTTTTAGATACTTTTGACTCAATCGGGCCATGGGTCATGAAAATGTTCAACATGTCCCTGTCATCCGGTCTCTTTCCAAGCTCATTTAAACATGCTGTGGTGGAACCAAGACTCAAAAAGCCTAACTTGGACCAGTGTGAGCTTAAGAATTTCCGGCCAATATCGAAGCTGTTGTGTGTTGGGGGGTTTGGCTGGATGTTTTTGTGTTGTTTTCTTTTCTTTGCTCTCCAGGTGGTATGCAAACTGGTTTTTGTCTGTGGAGAAGGTGCTGGCAGAAGAGTCCTTCACCCTCATCAGCATTATTAGCTGCACCTGTGGAGGATGTTCACGTGCAGGCCTACTGACTCGCAGCACCTGTGGATGATGCTCATGTGTAAACTTAAAGACTTTCAGCTGAAGCAGATAATGAGATGGCGTTCTGCATTTAAGCCATGAGTGGTTCAAGCAGAATTGCCAGGAACTCGACCTTGTGACGTTCGTTTGTGAGACGCTGAGGACCGCGCCAGGGTTTGACACATCGTGCCTGTGAAGGAGGACGGGTGAGGGACACATGCTGTCAGCACACATCAGAGGTGATTATTGTCTGAATGATCGTTAATAGTAATTTGGCATTTTGTTACGCAGTATATTTGAACATTGATGAGAATTGTGCAGTTTGCTTCTCACTGCCGTGGCGTACGGACTGATGATCCTACACCTGTTGTGAGAAGCTGCTCATTTACATAAAGCTTAAATTCAGACCTGAATGTGTTGCTGATAGTGTGTGCCTCTGAAAGATATTTGCTGTAGCTCTGTTGACTTACCTCACCTTTTCCATCCTTCACAGAGTCAGTTTGTCGTGTCAACCTGGGGGGTGTTTGGCGGTGAATCTGAGTCCAGAAGCGCCGAGGCTTCGATCCTTTTGGGCGCTGGAGAGCGCGCCGTCCTTCACTCCACCAGACAAACTAAATATTTATGTTGTACACTAATTATTGCACTAGAGCGGGAAATAAAATCGTTTTGTTTGTGGAACCGCTTTCTGGTTATTTAGCGCTGGGTTCGGTCAGACGTTGGTCCGCTCCTCAACCTGCGTCTGCACATAACAGAAGCTCCCCTTTCTAGCAAAAATACTGGAAAAAGTGGTCGCAAAACAACTAACGTCTTTCCTTGAGATGCACAACATCTATGACACTTTTCAGTCAGGCTTTCGGAAACACCACTCCACCGAGACCGCACTACTGAGAGTGTCTAGTGATATCATGATGGCCGCTGATGCAGGAAGATGCACGGTCCTAGTCCTGCTAGACCTGTCCGCAGCCTTCGACACCGTCGACCATAGCATTATGGTCAACCGGCTGCGCGATCTGGTAGGGTTGTCCGGGTCCGTGCTGAAGTGGTTTGTCTCATACTTGGAGGAGAGGACCTTTAGTGTGTTTGCTGGCCATAAACTATCGAAAACAGCTGCTTTACAGTATGGTGTCCCGCAAGGTTCTGTTTTGGGGCCACTGCTGTTTCAATTGTATGTCCTTCCCCTCGGCCAGTTGATTCAGGACTTCAGGGATATTTCCTACCACCTGTTTGCGGACGACTTACAACTGTACTGTTCCTTTAAGATTTCAGAAGTCCACAAATTGAACTCTTTATTTGACTGCCTGTCACAGGTGAAGAAGTGGCTTAATGGAAACCGTCTGCAACTGAACTCTGAAAAAACTGAGACACTTATTGTTGCCCCTGACAGTGCTGTTCCTGTTATCAGGAGCCTCCTTGGTGACTTGGGCTTAACGGCAAAAACAAGCCTTAGAAACCTTGGCGTTATTTTTGATGAAGGAATGTCTCTTGCTCAGCACGCAAGCAAGCTTGTGAAGAATTGTTTCTTTCAACTGCGAAATATCGCCAAACTTAAACAGTTGGTGTCACAGTTTCCTTGTTTTTGTTTGTCTTCGTCGTCATCTTCACTGGGTCGTGTCTCACACCATCTGAGGCATACATACAGCCGTGAGTTTCTACTCAGGAACTCGTCATTTATCTCCAATCTACACCCAGCGGTCACGGAAACGCTATGGAGCTATGGTCTGCTACGGAGGCCCAGACTACCACCGACCCCCACTCCTACACCTCGCCCAGAGTGGAGGCGCCACAAGCGGCGTGAGAGGAAACAGAAGAGGGGGAAGCGCGGAGGCATCCAAGTGAGGTTAGCAGCTAGCCCACATAAGCCGGCGATCCCCACCATCGTGCTGGCTAACGTTCACTTCCTGGACAACAAACTGGACCACATACAGCTCCTGAGGAATACCCAGAGGAGTGTGAGAGACTGTTGTGTTTTTGTGTTCACGGAAACTTGGCTTAACAACAACGTAGCGGACCACGCCATTCAGCTCGAGCGGCTAACTTGCTACCGGGCGGACAGAGCCCTCATCGAAGGAGGTAAAACACGAGGGGGGGGGGCTCTGTATTTACATCAATGACGCTTGGTGTCGGGACGCTGCGGTGGTTACTAAACTCTGCTTGCCGCTTGTGGAGCTTATGATCGTGAAGTGTCGGCCATTCTACCTACCGAGGGAATTCAGTGCTGTAATGATAGCTGCGGTGTACATTCCCCCTAGCTCCAACAATAACACCAGGAAGGAGGCACTGAACGAACTGCACCACCACATTAGTGAGCAGCAGACAGCCCACGAAGATGCCTTCTTCATCTTGGCTGGGGATTTCAATCAGGCTAACCCCAAGACAGTGTTTCCCAAACTACAACAACACATAGACTTTCCAACTCGGGGCAACAACACTCTGGACCATGTTTACACCTTCCAGAGAGGAGCCTACAAAGCTTTCCCCCTTCCCCACCTTGGCGCCTCTGACCACATCACCATCATGCTGCTGCCTGCTTACAGACCACGGGTGAAAGTAGTTAAACCAGTTCGGAAGCAGGTCAGAGTGTGGCCAGAGGGAGCTGTAGAGGCACTCCAGGATTGCTTCAACACCACAGACTGGGCGGTGTTCAAGCAAGCTGCCTTACACAACTCCACCACCATCGACCTCCAGGAGTACACAGACTCGGTTACAGCGTACATCTCCAAATGTGTGGACGATGTAACAGTCTTAAAGACCATCACCATCCGAGCCAACCAGAAGCCGTGGCTGACAGGTGAAGTCTACAGGCTTTTGAAGGCCCGGAATGCGGCCTTCAAAGCGAGAGATCAAGTTGGCCTGAGGACAGCTAGAGCCAACCTGTCACGCGGCATCAGGATGGCGAAGAAGGAGTACTTCAGGAGAATAGCCCACCGCTTCAGCGACAGCAGGGACGCACGCAGCATGTGGCAAGGACTGCAGTCTTTGACCGACTATAAGCCACCGCCACAGACCTGCGGCAACTCCACCTCCCTGTTGAATGACCTTAATAACTTCTTTGCCCGCTTTGAGGCCCTTAACACCACACCGGCGCACAAGTCCCCCCCCCCCTGGGTGACCAGGTGATCACACTGACTGCAGACAGTGTGAGGAGAACATTCAGCAGGATCAATGCCCGGAAAGCATCTGGTCCTGACAACATTGCTGGCCGCGTACTGAGGGATTGCGCGGGGGAACTCGCAGATGTCTTTTCGTACATCTTTAACACCTCGTTGCGCCAGTCGGTCGTTCCCACATGCCTCAAAGCCACCATCATCATCCCGGTGCCGAAGAAGTCCACACCATCCAGCTTCAACGACTACCGTCCTGTCACACTCACCCCCATCATCATGAAGTGCTTCGAACGGTTAGTCATGAAACATATCAAGTCTGCACTCCCCCCCTCCCTAGACCCCTTCCAGTTTGCATACCGGTCCAACCGCTCAACAGAGGATGCCATCAGTGCTGTCCTCCATCCAGTCCTCACACACTTGGACAATAAAGACTCATATGTTAGGATGCTGTTCATTGATTTCAGTTCAGCATTCAACACCATCATCCCTCAGCAGCTGGTCATCAAACTCGACCAACTGGGTCTGAGCACCTCGCTGTGCAACTGGCTGCTGGACTTCCTGACCGGGAGACCTCAGGCAGTGCGGGTCGGCAGCAACACATCCCACACCATCACTCTGAACACGGGGGCCCCCCAGGGATGTGTGCTGAGCCCCCTCCTCTTCACACTGCTGACCCACGACTGCACACCACTTCACAGCTCAAACCTCATCGTCAAGTTTGCGGATGACACAACCGTGGTGGGTCTCATCAGGAACAACGACGAGACCCACTACAGGAGCGAGATCAGCCGGCTGACCATGTGGTGCGAGAACAACAATCTCCTTTTGAATGTAGAGAAGATGAAGGAGATTGTTGTGGACTTCAGGAGAGTGCACACCCAACACTCCCCTCTGACCATCGATGGTGCTGCTGTGGAGAGGGTGAGCAGCACCAAGTTCCTGGGTGTGCATGTGTCGGAGGATCTCTCCTGGACCACTAACACCGCATCACTGGCCAAGAGGGCTCATCAACGCCTCTACTTTCTCCGCAAACTTCGAAGAGTCGGAGCAACACCACACATCATGTGCATGTTCTACAGGGGTACGATCGAGAGTGTCCTGTCATGCTGCATCATGGTGTGGTACGGCGCCTGCACTGCGACTTGCCGTAGGTCCCTTCAACGCATCGTGAGAGCAGCGGAGAAGATCACGGGCACCTCTCTCCCACCCCTCCAAGAACTGTACAACACCCGCCTCACCCGGAAAGCCACTAGGATCGTAAGTGACCCCACTCATCCATTACGTAGTCTCTTCAGCCTGCTGCCGTCGGGGAGGAGACTGCGCAGTCTCCAGGCCAAGACCAGCCGGCTGAGAGACAGCTTTTTCCACCAGGCTGTCAGGACACTCAACTCCCTCCCTGCTTTGCCCCCTTTCCCCCTGCTGCCCTCCACTCACACATAAACACAAACTGGACTGTTTCACTTTCCACTCCCGCCAATTCCCTAACCTCCCTAACCTAAGCTGCTGTGAAGATATTGCACTTTATACATACAATACTCTCTGCACAATGATCAACAACTGTATATATTCTTGCTCTGGTCATGGAATTTGCACATATCCATTACTGCTGAATGTTGTCCTGCCACTTTGCACTACAAGTATTTGTTTGTTTACATTTACCTTTTGTATAATTTTGTTACAATTACACTATTACAACTTTTTTTTTTTTTTTTTTACAGCTGTTAGATCTCAACACTTGATATTTATACTTTGTTATTATATTTCTTAAATACCTTCTTTTGTGAGGTCAGGGAGTCCAGAGATCAGGTATTTCAGTTCTCAATATGTCTGTGATGTATTGTAGAAATGACAATAAAGCTGACTTGACTTGACTTGACAGAAAGAATTAGAGGAAATTATCCATGGCTTTGTCTCCATGCGGTTGGACTATTGCAACAACCTGTTCATTTGCCTGGGTAAGAAGGAGATAAATTGTTTGCAGTATGTCCAGAACTCTGCTGCGAGGCTTCTGACCCGCACCAACAGGAGAGCCCACATCACGCCTATCTTGGAATCCCTCCACTGGCTCCCTGTTGCCTCCAGAATTAATTTTAAAATCTTGGTTTTGACTTTCAGAGCACTACATGGTCAGGGTCCTGATTACATTGCTGACTTGATTCAGCCTTACACATCAGCCCGCAGCCTCAGATCTTTAGGTCAGAACCTGTTGATGGTTCCTCGAACCTCCTATAAAACTCGAGGAGACCGATCTTTTAAAGCCGTAGCGCCTCGTCTCTGGAACGAACTCCCTCTGTCCCTGCGATCCGTGGACTATGTTGAGATGTTCAAAAAGCAACTAAAGACTCTACTTTTTAAACAGGCTTTTCATGGCCAATAATCTTTTAGTACTGAGTGTTTTACTGTATATTTTTATTGTTTTACCTTGTAAAGCGCTTTGTGACCCCTGTCTGTGAAAGGCGCTATATAAATAAAGTTTACTTACTTACTTACTTACTGTGATGACATGGCGTTGATAACCCGGGCGAGGATGTTGCTTTTCTAATTATAAAAATGGTATCTTTAGTGCTCACACTGATACTGGCCCCTTTTTGGTTCAGAATAACCTTGACAATATTATGTTACAGAAATCATTCAGAACATGTGACCTACTGTGTGTTTTAACAAACCTTTTGTCGTCGACAGAAAAATTAATGTGTGTCTAGGCCTAAAATGTAGTCAGTTGTGCAAGCAATGATGTCATTCCTCTTCATCTTCTGTGCTGTTGCACGTCTATATATCAGTCATTTGGGAACGTGACAGGATTTTGATGCTGAAGAGAGTGTAGAAAAATCAATCAGTGTTTACAGACTTATTGCGATTGAGAAGCTATGTGTAAAATTTTACCTTATATATTGACGGAAAATCTTGTTTTCGACCCTGTGTTTTGTATGACGGAGATGTAGGTTTCAAGGAAACATATGAAGAAAATGTGCACTTTCACTTTGCTCATCTAAATGATCCTGAGACATGACTGTACAGGGCTTTTTAAATGTTGATAAAGCAGTTTAAATATCATTGTAAAGAGTCAGATAATGTGGAATTGTTTCTTAAACTACTGTGTAAATTAAAGAATCTATGCAATGTGTCTCCAATAATTTGTGGCTACGCTGTAGCTGTCAGGTGATAACATTTGTGCATATTTACTAGTGATTAACATGACATCTCAACTATGTTGAACTGTAAGTTCAGATACCCTTTAAAAAGTCTTTGTAACATAGATTGCCCTTGTAGTAAGTATAATGGAAAGTTGTTTGTTTTTAAAACATGGTTATTGAGGTCTACAGAGCATTTGATGCACTGAAAAAAGAGAATGCTTGAACCAACTTTAAAAAGTGTTACAATTTGTAAAAAAAAAACCCTGAATGAATTAAGTTGTTTGAACTTAACTTTGAAAGTTAAATCAACTCTAACTTACAAACTTAAGTTCAAACAACTTAATTCATTCAGGGTTTTTTTTTACAAATTGTAACACTTTTTAAAGTTGGTTCAAACATTCTCTTTTTTCAGTGTGTCAATGCAGTTGGCTCATCTTTAAAAATACTACAGGAGATGGTTGATAAAGAAGCTCATGCATGACAGCCACTCAGGTGATAGAGTTTGATCATAACGAATTTGTCCAGCAGGGGGCAGCACACCACCAAAGCGACTTGAACGAATAGTAGTGTCAAGTTGAAAGATGAGCAGACGTACACCAGAAGAAGCCTTTTAAAATAAAACAGTAAATAACATGAAAATAGATGCATGGGGAATTAAAATGTTGTGGTTCTAACTATGGGTGGCACGGGCCATGACTTTGTGGACTCTGTTGTCAGAAATGTATCTGCAGTGAGAGTGTTGAACTTACTGACACATGGATTTATTTCTGTGGTGACATTCGTGCCTCTACATTCTCGGCCTTTGAGACAGGTGTTTGGTAATGCCAATACCTTTGTAGCTGGACAAAGGTTCAAGACTTTAGGTTCCTGGCCCTGTCTGTCTTACTATATGGTTTTGAGACCTGGACATTAACCAGTGACCTGGGGCAACAATGTCTTTGGCACTAGGTCTGGTTGTCTGCCTGAGTAGCTATACAGAATAGTATGGTGGTTCCATACTGTGGTTGATACAGCAGTCTTCATTACATATAATTATACACTAATACAATAACAACATCTATAAACCCAGATCATATATTCATGAGAGTTTTAGGCACAGTATACAAAGAGTTTTATGTTGGGATGACATTAATGCTGTTGTTCGTGTGCAGTGCAGCAGTTAAATTGCAGCCTGATCAGACAGTCTCAATGCGAATTATCTGAAAATTTCCGACATTTTGCGGGATTTGAAACCTCAATACCACACACAAATTACACTCCCATTCAGAAGCTGGCAGTGTTCTCTGCATTTTCACATGGGGGGGGAGTGATGAGAGCAGCTCATTTGAATTTTCCCATAATGCCTTTCAGCATGTGTCTCTATAATGCTCAAACCTTCAGAATTAGTGCATTACTTTAAAGCTAAAACATATACAGTAGCTGATATTTTCACTTTGTAAGAACAACAAAGGTGACATTAATTTTGATAACTTGTCCAGAATCAGTTTGTTTAAAATTTTAAGTGTACATCAAAACTGCCTTGCTGTGCATGTGTCCTGTGACATGTCTACAAGGCTGTATGGCTGTGAAATAAATTATCTTTTTTTTTCTCTCCTCTTTTTTCCCTCTCTAGTCATCAGGACTCTTTTGCTGAGAGAAGGCTGATCTTAGACAGAAGCTATGGCTCATTGTTGTTTGTGATTGCCTTTGAATTTACTCAGAAGTATCAGTAGCTGCCAGTTTACAGGAGTCAATACTAAAAGTTATTGGTTTAGCTTTTAGCTGTAACTTCTGCAAATTTTTTTTTAGGGGTTTATCGGTTTAGCTTTATAAAAGTTAACTTTTTAGTTAGCGGATTAACGGTTATCGAACCTAACTTTTTGCTTAGCTGTGCCCACCACTGTATATTATACACAATGAAAAACTGGAATGCTATTGTGAAGCGAGGACAGCAGAGAATTTATCATCTCCATAAATTGAATTCTTTTTCTGTCAGGCCTGTCATCCTTTGTTGTTTTTATCAGTCTTTTATTGAGAGTCTTTTGTGCTTTTCATTTATCTCCTGGTTTCACAGCCTCTCAGTGAAAGACAGAAACAGCCTATTGTTAAAATCTGGTGAAGATTATCGGAGTGAAACAAAGAGATTTAAACTCTTTCTGTAATCAACAGATTCTCTGGAAGGCTGAAAGCATCTTGTTGTTGTCAGGTCATGTTCTTTCAGGGGAGTTTTCTCTGTTTCCTTCAGGACGCCGTTATGCTTCACCAGTTTGTGGAACCAGCCATTTTTTTGTCGTTTATCCGGCGATTTGACTGTTAAATGCTCCGCAGGTCCAGCGTGTTTTATTTATTTATTCTGGCTACCCATTTTAACTCCGTCTTAAGTCCGTTTTTAATTTGTTTTATTGTTCTTATAAGACTAATGTCATTTACTGTGCATTTTGGTCCCATATGTTTCACTCCATTTAATGACTCCACTATCTTTTTTGCAAAAATATATCCATAATAAGAAGCAGCTAAATATGGTATGTCATAAGGTGATTAGAAGCTTACGCACTGTTCTTGAGAACATCTTTGACGGCCATAAAAGCGCTGTCAGGTGAAGAATTGCACAAGCTCCTATTGCCATTTTTCACAGAACTGAGGAAAGCAGACGTGTGCTTCCACACACTATGCTTTAGTCCTCAGTAGCTCTCACTGAGCTCACCAGTGCGTTGGTGGCTCGTCTTCTGGGTGGTGTGAACTCCTGTGCCAGTACAGAACTGTATCTACCCCACTGCTTTCAGTTTCTTGTTACAGGAAACACATCTAATTTTAAGTCAAATATCAAATGGCAAGGATCTATTTTGGTGTCTTATAAAACAAATAATGAATGTTTTCCATTCACTGGAATGTTCCATTCAGCAAGATGGAACATGCAAATATTATTAACATTGCAATCATAAGCATTCAATACCGAAATGGCCTCTGTGTCCATGTATGTGTGTAACTTCTATCATGGAGAAACTGGGGAGAGCTGACATTTGCAATTTGGTATGTTTACGTATTTTGGGTCAAGGATGAATGCCGCATAAACGGAAAGTTGATAGGACAAAATTTTTTTTGAAGAAATTAGGGATATTACACTCTAAGAAATAAAACATTGGATTTAATTGATAAAGTTAAGGTAACTTTTTCCACATAACATTGTGAATTAAGTGCAAAACAATATTGTAGTTGAAATTAATTAAATCAAATGAAACATTATTACTTAAATCCCTAAAATGAACAATTGCAAGTATATTAAAAATAATAGTATTAATTACATTTAAAACCCCTGTGTTTCATTCTTTCATTTCCTAGAGTGAACAACAGTGAACAATGGATGTTAATATTTAAATTCTAGACTCACATGCCATTCCAGCAGGGGACAGTAAATCATCATCTATACAGTGGGGGGAAAAGTATTTGATCCACTGTCAATTTTGCAGGTTTTTCCACCTACAAAGAATAGAGAGGTCTGTATTTTTTTCATAGGTACACTTCACCTGTGAGAGACAGAATCTAACAAAAAAATACAGAAAATCACATTGTATGATTTTTAAATAATTAATTTGCATTTTATTGCATGAAATAAGTATTTGATCCCCCAGAAAAACAGAGCTTAACAATTGGTACAGAAACATTTGTCTGTACAGAGGTCAGACATTTCCTGTAGTTCTTGACCAAGTTTTCATACACTGCAACAGGGATTTTGGTCCACTCCTCCATACAGATCTTCTCCAGATGTTTCAGGTTTGGAGTTTCAGCTCCCTCCAAAGATTTTCTATTGAGTTCAGGTCTGGAGACTGGCCAGGCCACTCCAGGACCTTGAAATGCTTCTTACAGAGCCCCTCCTTAGTTGCCCTGGCTGTGTGTTTGGGGTCATTGTCATGCTGAAAGACCCAGCCATGACCCATCTTCAGTGCTCTTACTGAGGGAAGGAGGTTGTTTGCCAAAATCTCACAATACGTGACTCCATCCATCCTCCCTTCAATACGGTGCAGTCGTCCTGTCCCCTTTGCAGAAAAGCACCCCCCAAAATGATGTTTCCACCCCCATGCTTCACGGTTGGGGAAGTGTTCTTGGGGTTGTGCTCATCGTCCAAACACGGCGAGTGGAGTTGATTCCAAACAGCTCTATTTTGGTTTCATCTTACCACATGACCTTCTCCCATGCCTCCTCTGGATCATCCACAACCCCAATTCCAGTGAAGTTGGGACGTTGTGTAAAATGTAAATAAAAACAGAATACAAAGATTTGCAAATCCTCTTCAACCTATATTCAATTGAATACACCACAAAGACAAGATATTTAACATTCAAACTGATAAACTTTATTGTTTTGTGCAAATATTTGCTCATTTTGAAATGGTGGCTTGCAACACATTTCAAAAAAGCTGGGACAGTGGTATGTTTACCACTGTGTTACATCACCTTTCCTTTGAACAACACTCAATAAGCGTTTGGGAACTGAGGACACTTATGATTGGGTATAAAAGGAGCATCCATAAAAGTCTCAGCCATTCACAAGCAAAGATGGGGCGAGGATCAAAACTTTGTGAACAACTGCATAAAAAATAGTCCAACAGTTTAAGAACAATGTTTCTCAACATTCAATTGCAAGGATTTTAGGGATTCCATCAACTACAGTCCATAATATAACCAGAAGATTCAGAGAATCTGGAGAACTTTCTACACGTAAGCGGCAAGGCCAAAAACCAACATTGATTGCCCGTGACCTTCGATCCCTTAGGCAGCACTGCATTAAAAATCGACATCATTGTGTAAAGGATCTTACGCATGGGCTCAGGAACACTTCAGAAAACCATTGTCAGTTAACACAGTTCATCGCTACATCTACAAGTGCAAGTTAAAACTCTACCATGCAAAGCGAAAGTCATACATCAACAACATCCAGAAACGCCGCTGCCTTCTCTGGGCCCAAGCTCATTTGAAATGGACAGACGCAAAGTGGAACAGTGTGCTGTGGTCTAATGAGGCCACATTTCAAATTCATCCATCCATCCATCCATCCATTTTCTTCCGTTTTATCTGGAGTCGAGTCACGGGGGCAGCAGCTCAAGCAAAGCCGCCCAGACCTCCCGATCCACACACACCTCCGCCAGCTCCTCTGGGGGAACCTCAAGGCGTTCCCAAGCCAGCTGAGAGATGTAGTCCCTCCAGTGTGTCCTGGGTCTTCCCCGGGGCCTCCTCCCAATGGGACGTGCCTGGAACACCTCTCCAGCGAGGCGTCCAGGGGGCATCCGGAAAAGATGCCCGAGCCACCTCAACTGACTCCTTTCGACGTGGAGGAGTAGCGGCTCGACTCCAAGCTCCTCCCGAGTGACCAAGCTCCTCACCCTATCTCTAAGGGAGCGCCCAGCCACCTTGCGGAGGAAACTCATCTCGGCCGCTTGTACTCGCGATCTTGTTCTTTCGGTCATGAGCAAAATCTCATGACCATAGGTGAGGATCGGAACGTAGATCGATCGGTAAATCAAGAGCTCTGCCCCCCTACTCAGCTCTCTCTTCACCACGACGGTCCGATACAGCAACCGCATCACTGCAGATGCTGCACCGATCTGTCTATCGATCTCACGCTCCATCCGTCCCTCACTCATGAACAAGACCCCGAGATACTTAAACTCCTCCACTTGAGGCAAGGACACTCCACCGACCTGAAGAGGGCAAGGCACCTTTTTCCAGTCGAGAACCATGGCCTCGGATTTGGAGGTGCTGATTTTCATCCCGGATGCTTCACACTTGGCTGCAAACTGCCCCAGTGCACACTGAAGGTCCTGATTTAACGAAGCCAACAGAACCACATCATCCGCAAACAGCAGAGATGAGATTCTGTGGTTCCCAAACCAGACCCCCTCTACACCCTGGCTGTGCCTAGAAATTCTGTCCATAAAAATAATGAACAGAACTGGTGACAAAGGGCAGCCCTGGCGGAAGCCATTGTGCACTGGAAACAGGTTTGACTTACTATCGGCAATGTGAACCAAGCTCCTGCTGCGGTAGTACAGGGGCCGGATAGCCCTTAGCAAAGGACCCTTGACCCTGTACTCCCAGAGCACCCCCCACAGGGTGCCCTGAGGGACACGGTCGAACGCCTTCTCCAGATCCACAAAACACATGTGGACTGGTTGGGTGAACTCCCATGAACCCTCGAGCACCCGATGGAGCGTGTAGAGCTGGTCCAGTGTGCCGCGACCAGGACGAAAACCACACTGCTCCTCCTGAATCCGAGGTTCGACCATCGGTCGAATTCTCCTCTCCAGTACTCTGGAATAGACCTTACCGTGGAGTCTGAGGAGTGTGATACCCCTACAGTTGGAACACACCCTCCGGTCCCCCTTCTTAAACAGAGGGACCACCACCCCGGTATGCCAATCCAGAGGCACTGTCCCCGATTGCCATGCGATGTTGCAGAGGCATGTCAGCCAAGACAGTCCCACAACATCCAGAGACTTAAGGTACTCAGGACGGATTTCATCCACCCCAGGAGCCTTGCCACCGAGGAGCTTTCTAACCACCTCGGTGACTTCGGCCTGGGTAGAGCAACGGCGCGTGGCAGGTGTGGTATGGCCTCCACTGCATGACGGACTATAAGGGGAGGAGCAGGTCTGTGGAGATGTCCAGCGCATCATTCCCGGACGAGCTCAAGACCTTCTACGCCCGGTTTGATGCGGACAACACCACATCTGTCACCAGATCACATGTGGACAGTGAGGACGCCACACTCCACATAGACACAGGTACAGTGAGACGGGCATTCAAGAAAGTAAACCCTCGTAAGGCTCCCGGGCCCGACAGCATTCCAGGGTGGGTGCTGAGAGTCTGCGCTGACCAACTGGCCAAGGTGTTTACCAACATCTTCAGTCTGTCACTAAGCTTGTCTATTGTGCCCACCACCCTCAAGACCTCCACCATTGTTCCTATCCCAAAGACCCCCACAGCAACCTGCCTAAATGACTTTCGGCCCATTGCACTCACATCTGTCATCATGAAGTGCTTTGAGCGGATCATTAAGAAACATATCTGTGCCTCCCTCCCCGACATCCTAGATGCCCTGCAGTTCACATACAGAGCAAACAGGTTGACAGAGGACGCCATTGCTCTGGCAGTTCATACCTCCCTCAGCCATCTGGAGAAGGGGAATACGTATGTGAGAATGCTCTTCATTGATTACAGCTCAGCATTCAACACCATAATCCCCTCCAAACTGGTCACCAAGCTCACTGCCCTAGGCCTGGAGAAGTCCATATGCTGCTGGATCTTGGACTTCCTCACTAACAGACCACAGGTGGTGAGAATCGGCAGACACCTCTCCTCCACACTTGTCCTTAGTATGGGTCCTCAGGGCTGTGTTCTTAGTCCACTTCTCTACTCCCTCTTCACGTATGACTGTACAGCCAAGCACTGCTCTAACATGATCCTCAAGTTTGCTGACGACACCACCATCTTGAGCCTCATCACTGACAACGACGAGACTGCCTACAGAGATGAGGTGAAATCACTGACCAGCTGGTGCCAGGAGAATAACCTCTCTCTGAACGTCAGCAAAACTAAGGAGATGATAGTGGACTTCAGGAGACAGTGCGGAGGTCAGCACTCCTCCATCCACATCAACAACACAGAGGTGGAGCAGGTCAGCAGCTTCAAGTTCCTCGGCGTCCACATTACCGAAGACTTATCCTGGACCTTACATGCAGACACTGTGGTTAAGAAAGCCCGGCAGAGACTCTACTTCCTGAGAAGGCTGAAGAAGTTTGGCACGAACACCACCATCCTCACGAACTTCTACAGGTGCTTCATCGAGAGTGTGCTGACGAGCTGCCTCACAGTGTGGTACGGGAGCTGCACCAGCCAGAGTCAGAAAGCACTGCAGAGGGTGGTGTGCACAGCTGAGGACCTCACTGGCAGCAGTCTTCCCACCATCCATGACAATTTACCACAGTCGGTGCCAGCGTAAGGCATGCAGCATCATTAAGGATCACACTCACCCCGCAAAAGGACTATTCGAACTGTTACCCTCTGGCAGGAGGTATAGGAGTCTGCCAGCCCGTACCAAAAGACTCAGGAACAGTTACTATCCACAGGCTGTCAGACTACTGAACTCTAAATAACACAGAACTATGATAATAACACTGCACTAAGCCACTTCTTTAACACTATATGTCTATTGCTGTTATCAATGTGACTGTATCTTTTATGTCACCACCTTACCTTTCATACCTCATCTCAGTTTTTACTATTTATTATTACCTGTGCAATAACTTGCTACACAACTGTGCAATATGTCATGTGCAATAATACTATGTGCAATATGAACAATACTACAACCTGTGAATACTACAACCTGACTACTGCTGACTATTATTTTATTTTATTTTTTTACATCTGCTTATATTTTCGGTATTTATATTGCATGCTATTAGTACTTCCTACGAGTTTGAACAGTCCTTCTCATCCTAAGCATTTCATTGCACTGTTGACTCTGTGTTAACCTGCATGAAAAAAAATGAGGTGGGCTTCATAGATAATTGGCAAAGCTTCTGGGGAAAACCTGGTCTTGTTAGGAGAGACAGCATCCATCCCACTTTGGATGGAGCAGCTCTCATTTCTAGAAATCTGGCCAATTTTCTTAAATCCTCCAAACCGTGACTATCCAGGGTTGGGACCAGGAAGCAGAGTTGTAGTCTTACACACCTCTCTGCAGCTTCTCTCCCCCTGCCATCCCCTCATTACCCCATCCCCGTAGAGACAGTGCCTGCTCCCAGACCACCAATAACCAGCAAAAATCTATTTAAGCATAAAAATTCAAAAAGAAAAAATAATATAGCACCTTCAACTGCACCACAGACTAAAACAGTTAAATGTGGTCTATTAAACATTAGGTCTCTCTCTTCTAAATCCCTGTTAGTAAATGATATAATAATTGATCAACATATTGATTTATTCTGCCTTACGTTACAGCAGGATGAATATGTTAGTTTAAATGAGTCAACTCCCCCGAGTCACACTAACTGCCAGAATGCTCGTAGCACGGGCCGAGGCGGAGGATTAGCAGCAATCTTCCATTCCAGCTTATTAATTAATCAAAAACCCAGACAGAGCTTTAATTCATTTGAAAGCTTGACTCTTAGTCTTGTCCATCCAAATTGGAAGTCCCAAAAACCAGTTTTATTTGTTATTATCTATCATCCACCTGGTCGTTACTGTGAGTTTCTCTGTGAATTTTCAGACCTTTTGTCTGACTTAGTGCTTAGCTCAGATAAGATAATTATAGTGGGCGATTTTAACATCCACACAGATGCTGAGAATGACAGCCTCAACACTGCATTTAATCTATTATTAGACTCAATTGGCTTTGCTCAAAATGTAAATGAGTCCACCCACCACTTTAATCATATCTTAGATCTTGTTCTGACTTATGGTATGGAAATAGAAGACTTAACAGTATTCCCTGAAAACTCCCTTCTGTCTGATCATTTCTTAATAACATTTACATTTACTCTGATGGACTACCCAGCAGTGGGGAATAAGTTTCATTACACTAGAAGTCTTTCAGAAAACGCTGTAACTAGGTTTAAGGATATGATTCCTTCTTTATGTTCTCTAATGCCATATACCAACACAGTGCAGAGTAGCTACCTAAACTCTGTAAGTGAGATAGAGTATCTCGTCAATAGTTTTACATCCTCATTGAAGACACCTTTGGATGCTGTAGCTCCTCTGAAAAAGAGAGCTTTAAATCAGAAGTGCCTGACTCCGTGGTATAACTCACAAACTCGCAGCTTAAAGCAGATAACCCGTAAGTTGGAGAGGAAATGGCGTCTCACTAATTTAGAAGATCTTCACTTAGCCTGGAAAAAGAGTCTGTTGCTCTATATAAAAGCCCTCCTTAAAGCTAGGACATCTTACTACTCATCACTAATTGAAGAAAATAAGAACAACCCCAGGTTTCTTTTCAGCACTGTAGCCAGGCTGACAAAGAGTCAGAGCTCTATTGAGCAGAGTATTCCTTTACCTTTAACTAGTAATGACTTCATGACTTTCTTTGCTAACAAAATTTTAACTATTAGAGAAAAAATTACTCATAACCATCCCAAAGATGTATCGTTATCTTTGGCTGCTTTCAGTGATGTCGGTATTTGGTTAGACTCTTTCTCTCAGATTGTTCTGTCTGAGTTATTTTCATTAGTTACTTCATCCAAACCATCAACATGTCTATTAGACCCCATTCCTACCAGGCTGCTCAAGGAAGCCCTACCATTATTTAATGCTTCGATCTTAAATATGATCAATCTATCTTTATTAGTTGGCTATGTACCACAGGCTTTTAAGGTGGCAGTAATTAAACCATTACTTAAAAAGCCATCACTTGACCCAGCTATCTTAGCTAATTATAGGCCAATCTCCAACCTTCCTTTTCTCTCAAAAATTCTTGAAAGGGTAGTTGTAAAACAGCTAACTGATCATCTGCAGAGGAATGGTCTATTTGAAGAGTTTCAGTCAGGTTTTAGAATTCATCATAGTACAGAAACAGCATTAGTGAAGGTTACAAATGATCTTCTTATGGCCTCGGACAGTGGACTCATCTCTGTGCTTGTTCTGTTAGACCTCAGTGCTGCTTTTGATACTGTTGACCATAAAATTTTATTACAGAGATTAGAGCATGCCATAGGTATTAAAGGCACTGCGTTGCAGTGGTTTGAATCATATTTATCTAATAGATTACAATTTGTTCATGTAAATGGGGAATCTTCTTCACAAACTAAGGTTAATTATGGACTTCCACAAGGTTCTGTGCTAGGACCAATTTTATTCACTTTACACATTCTTCCCTTAGGCAGTATTATTAGACAGCATTGCTTAAATTTTCATTGTTACGCAGATGATACCCAGCTTTATCTATCCATGAAGCCAGAGGACACACACCAATTAGCTAAACTGCAGGATTGTCTTACAGACATAAAGACATGGATGACCTCTAATTTTCTGCTTTTAAACTCAGATAAAACTGAAGTTATTGTACTTGGCCCCACAAATCTTAGAAACATGGTGTCTAACCAGATCCTTACTCTGGATGGCATTACCCTGACCTCTAGTAATACTGTGAGAAATCTTGGAGTCATTTTTGATCAGGATATGTCATTCAAAGCGCATATTAAACAAATATGTAGGACTGCTTTTTTGCATTTACGCAATATCTCTAAAATTAGAAAGGTCTTGTCTCAGAGTGATGCTGAAAAACTAATTCATGCATTTATTTCCTCTAGGCTGGACTATTGTAATTCATTATTATCAGGTTGTCCTAAAAGTTCCCTGAAAAGCCTTCAGTTAATTCAAAATGCTGCAGCTAGTGTACTAACGGGGACTAGAAGGAGAGAGCATATCTCACCCATATTGGCCTCTCTTCATTGGCTTCCTGTTAATTCTGGAATAGAATTTAAAATTCTTCTTCTTACTTATAAGGTTTTGAATAATCAGGTCCAATCTTATCTTAGGGACCTCATAGTACCATATCACCCCAATAGAGCGCTTCGCTCTCAGACTGCAGGCTTACTTGTAGTTCCTAGGGTTTGTAAGAGTAGAATGGGAGGCAGAGCCTTCAGCTTTCAGGCTCCTCTCCAGTGGAACCAGCTCCCAATTCAGATCAGGGAGACAGACACCCTCTCTACTTTTAAGATTAGGCTTAAAACTTTCCTTTTTGCTAAAGCTTATAGTTAGGGCTGGATCAAGTGACCCTGAACCATCCCTTAGTTATGCTGCTATAGACTTAGACTGCTGGGGGGTTCCCATGATGCACTGAGTGTTTCTTTCTCCTTTTGCTCTGTATGCACCCCTCTGCATTTAATCATTAGTGATTGATCTCTGCTCCCCTCCACAGCATGTCTTTTCTCCTGGTTCTCTCCCTCAGCCCCAACCAGTCCCAGCAGAAGACTGCCCCTCCCTGAGCCTGGTTCTGCTGGAGGTTTCTTCCTGTTAAAAGGGAGTTTTTCCTTCCCACTGTCACCAAGTGCTTGCTCACAGGGGGTCGTTTTGACCGTTGGGGTTTTTACGTAATTATTGTATGGCCTTGCCTTACAATATAAAGCGCCTTGGGGCAACTGTTTGTTGTGATTTGGCGCTATATAAATAAAATTGATTGAAATTGATTGATTATATATACGAGTATATATATATGCAGTCCGCCCGGGGGATTCAACTCGGCGGGCCATGGGCGGCTGCACGGTGCTTCCGGGGGATCCCCTCGCGGGACCCCCGCCCAGCGCTGGCCATCCCCCGCCGGGCGCATTTCCTCCGCGGCGGTGCGCCGCGACCGGCTCTGGCTTGTCGGCTTGGAAGGGCCCGGGTTGGCGAAGGTGGCTGGCGGCCGAGTGCTCGCTGCACCCTCTCTCCGCTCCCGGCGGCGGAGGCTCCCCACCCCCACCCCCCCTCCCCAGGGGGGGCCGGGGGGTGGCCGCACCCACCACCGCCGGGGAACACTCTAGGGACGGGGCCCCCTGCTCCTGGCGTGACTGCTGACTGGGGCGGACTGCGCCCCGTGCGCCCCGACCGCGTCGCGGCAGCCCAAGCGGGGTGCGGCCCACGTCACATCCCAATATGCTTGTCTCAAAGATTAAACCATGCAAGTTTAAGTACACACGGCCGGTAAAGTGAAACTGCGAATGGCTCATTAAATCAGTTATGGTTCCTTTGGTCGCTCCCAGTTACTTGGATAACTGTGGTAATTCTAGAGCTAATACATGCCAACAAGCGCTGACCCCTCACGGGATGCGTGCATTTATCAGACCTAAAACCCATGCGGGGTGGCGCTGGGCTGGTTCCGTGCCGGGTCGCGGGTGCGCCGGCCGCTTTGGTGACTCAGGTTTGGTTTGGTTTGGTGTGTGTGTGTATGTATGTGCCTGTATGTATAATTTTGATGCTGTCTGCATTAGAGAAGATCCAACTTGTGTGCATCCAATTCTTGTTTTTTTTTAAGTCATTTATGATGTATACTGTACAATCTTTCCTCTGGCACAACATTAGTACAAAGACATCATTAAAAGCCCCAAATTACCATGACATTCACGCTTATGATGAGTGCATGCAAACGTCCGACCACAACTGTAGCAGGCATAATATAAAATATGTAGTATGTAACACAGCAATTACATAGTAAGTGCAATATGACCAGAAGCGAAGGTGTTTTATTTTGAAATATTTCCGGCTGCACTGACGCTGACTTGACAGTATGTGTGTGTGAGGAACAGACTTCTCAGCAGTTCAGACTTGAAGAGTGACAGCTTGCAATGGCGAGTCCTATTCGTGTGTTTGCTCTCTGCTCTTCCCTGTTCTGTACGCGGACGTGGCGGCGCTGAACGCCTTTTGTCTGCCCTCAAGCCGAGCCGACCAGTCCAGCAAGGAGGAGGCAACGCTGACATATTTCAGCGTTATCGCAGGGGACATTTAGCGTGTTTGTTGGCGATTGAGGAAATCCATTGCGCGTTTCGTCGTCGCTGCCACGATGTGTTCAGATTTTGTAAACACGGACAGGAACGGTGGTTAGGCTCGGGCGGTGCGCGCGCTCCTGGGCTGACGATGTTGCACGCGGAGCTTTTCTTCTCCTGAAAAGACGAAAAGGAAGCTGACTTCTTGAAGCTTATATGGCAGCCTTCCCAGACCTCTGCGAGTGAACCGTGCTGACATTAAAAGCCTGCCGCTGGAGGAAGGTTGATGAACTTTGATTTGCTGAGTGCTGGAGTGTGCTGAGGCCGGCGGAGCGTCAGGTTCAGGTATGTACCCCTGAGCGCTGGAAGCCATCAATTTGCCATTACTGCGCTGCCATGTTGCTAGGTAACTAACTGACGGCGGGTTTACTCCAGTTCAAATGCGTCCGTTCCCTCTACGAAAAGCAGTCACATATCTGTCGTTTTTTAAAGATCTAAATCTGATCACATTTCACCTCAACTTTGCTTATTTTTGGGCCTATAGGCGCCTGACTTTGATATTCTGGATGTTCTTATCATGCAGACGCGCTTGCTCAAGCTGATCCTCTTATTGGGCTGAAGGAAACAGTGTTTTTGGTCATTAATCAAACAGTCATTAACATGAAATGTCAGTATTTGGTGCAAGATCATCTCAGTTTGGCACCTTCACATGCCTGCTCATGTGCACGTTTAGATGGTCCAGTATAGGTCCAGACCTCTACTGCACACTGGCTAAGTTCTTTTGGCACATCTAATTTCCAGACATGGACACATTACACAGAACTTTTGTTGTGGTATTGAGTGACAGCTGCCAGCGAGTCGATATTGGTTGCCACACAATCAGTCTGACTGTAATCTTAATCCACACCTCTAACTAAATGCCAGAAATAAAAAATACCTGTTGAAATTGGAGAATAATTATACAGGTAAGTCCTTGTATGGAATAATCTGAAAATGGACAGCTTCAGAATAGTTGATGATTGACTTTCATTGTATAATGATATACAAATAATGAATGTTTATGAGTTCACTGGTACAAATATTTCATGAGGTGAAAACTGGAACATACGTACCTTTCAACAAGGCGAAGCCAAGTTGAATGGTTTGTCCCAGCTTTTATCGACTTAAATATTAAATATCCTTGTCATTTGACATTTTTTAATTTATAAACATCAGAAAAGGGACTTACATTTCGGCGTTCCACTGCTGCTAAAGTCCAAATTGTAACGTGTAGTCCAGTGATGCTGTACACTGGCTTCAGACTTCCATAAAAAAAAAAAAGACTTCGTGTAGTTCCTCAGTCCAGCCAAAAATCACGTCAGCATTTCATGTGAACAGGTCATCATGCATCCAGATGATTTACAGCGGAGTGAATTTTGTGTGTGTGTGTGTTACAAGACTTAGCAGCGTCAGTTAGCTCAATCAAATCATCGTATCGTTGTCCCCACAAGACGCACGCACACACACACACACACACACACACACACACACACACACACACACACACACACACACACACACACACACACACACACACACACACACACACACACACAACCTGGTCGGCGCTTGTGCATGTGTGTACTACCAAAAAAAGACTGTGTACGTCCTCAGTGCAGCGAAAAAAAAAATCAGTCAGAATTTAGTCTACACCTCTAACTAAATGCCAGAAATAAAAAATACCTGTTGAAATTGGAGAATAATTATACAGGTAAGTCCTTGTATGGAATAATCTGAAAATGGACAGCTTCAGAATAGTTGATGAATTTACTGATTAATATCACTTTGAGCAGATGGAATCAGTTAATTAGTGAAATCACCTGGTGGAGTCAGTGGCTGCAAAGAAAACCTGCACCCTCATGGCTCTTTCTGGAACAGGTTGCCTACCCCTGCTCTAAATACAATGCAACACAAATGGGATGAATTAATCCATGTCATGTGACATACAAAGCACCAATCAAATGACAAGGATCCACTCAGCTGTTATATAAAATGAAATGGATCAACAGGTTTTTTTTCTGTGTCATAATTATCTCCACTAACTGACAGAGGAGTGTATAGGGTATGACTGTTCTATCTGTAATTTTACCATAGAGGGTAGCTTTACCCTCATTTTTATATGTTGGAGGTATTTTCCTTGTCACCCTGGTAAACCATGTACACACAAAAGGATACTGGGCCAAATGTGGTCCGTGGGTGCCAGTTAGTAACCCTGATTCATGTGCGTCACAATGGCAAACTTCCTGTCCCAGAAAGGATACGTTTCAGACCATGTTAAGAATATTTTGTTTGTTGTTGACATGTTAGCTTTAGCAGCACAGATATCTAGTGTGAAACAGACATTATTAAGAAGTTCTAATGGTGCGAATGGTGAGAAAGTGTTTTTTGAAAAAATTTAGAGGGTTATTACATTTACAGATTGGGATCGTAGATGGTATTTTCGCTCACACTGTGGAATTATAGAGGGTGAAAAATGAGTGTTAGTGCATGTATAGCAGCAGGTATGTGGGTATTTCGGAAACCCTGGGATGTGGTGTTTTTCAATATCCTGCCTTGTGATGTCACAAAGTTTTATCAGTATCCTGCTGATAAACAGACTGTTGGGTAACTGATGGTGGATTGTGCCCCCTAATCAGCTCTGTCAAGGAGATGTTTTCATTGTTTCTGACTGTCAGGAGGATGTCTCAGAAGGACGTGCTAATTTCTTTAAAATTTGGCAGAAAGATAGACCTTTGGCCAATAAGCATTTGTTGAATCCAACATTCCGGAGTTCGTAATCCAGAGTTAAATCCAGAGTTGGTTAAGTCCAGATGTGAATTTTCCCATCAGTATTTTTTTTTTGTAAAAGGCAATTAACTTAAAAGTAATAGTAATAACTGAATGACTTAAGTCATCTATAGGACCCCCCCCCCCCACTTCACCTCAGTTAAGGAATCTTGACTTGTTTTATTGTCACCAAGATCAGTTAAAAATGTATGGGCCAATCAAGAAACCTGGTGTTGGCTGGCAGAGGCCAAGAAATATCCTGTTCATTTCTAAATCCAGGGGCAGATCAGGAAATCCTTTTTTCCCCAGTTTCTTTAGTGGTCTGAAGTGGGACCTTTTTGGCACTTTCTTTTGAAGTATTGCATAGACCTTACTTAAAAAATCATACATGATGGTTTTCGGATTGGAATGTGGGTTTGGGTTCATATGATTGCAAAGTCTGTTGTGTGTTGGCACAATAATGCGCTGTACTTAGCACTACTCTAGTTTGGTTAATAGATTAGTAGATTATTGTGTAGTATGAATAATCAACCACTAATTCAAGGTTCAAAGGTTCAAGATTCAAACAACTTTATTGATCCACAATTAATACTAGTTGAACATAATAATGGCACACATCAGAATTAAAACAACCGCACATATACATTTGATTGTTTATGTATGCTAAACTTTGAAACAGTCCGTCATCCGAATTGAGGCAGTGGGAGTATGGGCTGCAGCAGCTTCCCGCGCAGAATATGGGCGCAGAGCAGGAAGTTGCTAACAGATGGTCTGGTCGTTAGTTGGTAAGCTTTCAATCTGTGTTTTTTCAGTTACTGTTTAGACATTTATGGAGTACGTTCATGTCCGACCTGCTTTTTCTAATCGCGTTTTTAGCTTCTGGTTTGTAAAGAAAATACGTGTTTCGAACTGATTGTGATGGAAATCGGTCCGATGTGGGAATATATCCGACCGGTAATCAGCCAATCAGAGCGTGCGTATTGTTGCAGCCATATAATAAGTTTACATAATTTTTCTAACTTTTTATAAACAGTTATTCTAAAGAATATAGAAAAACGAACAGATTAAGTGATAATGGAAGTAAGTGTTAGTTGCCTTGTACTAAAAATCAAGTCTGCAAGAAGTTTGGTTACACAAAGGCAGATATTTTTCCAGCTCTGTGTTCTGTCTGTGCATTGTGAATTACTGGATTTATTTTCATCCCTGTTGTCATATAAAGTATGTGATCTAATCATTGTTTTTGAACTCTGTAGCAGTTTCAGGTGGAAGGAAAAATGTGTCAAGGGCACCCTGCACCCTGTCAGCTTGATTTTTTTTTAAATTTTGTATTTTTTTTTTTCGTGCATAAACACCTGCTTGCTTCAGTAATTCCAGACTTCATTTTCATTTTATTTGACTTTATGAATATGAGCATGTACAGTTGCTGTTTGACTCAACAGGGCCTGGGTGAGTCATCGAGACAGCGCTGACTCTGGCTGTGGTATCGTTTGTCCAGGTGATGTTTCTGCAAAGAGGAGCCATTACATGACATTATATCCAGCATTTCATATATGTTTGATTTAAGAAGGCAATCTGCAGCTAGTTTACGGACTAATGACATTTATCTGTTGGATATTTGAAACGTGCTGCTTCCTGAGATGAACATGTACAAGGTCTGTAAGAAAAGTATCCAACCTTTTTATTTTTTATAAAAACCATGTGGATTTGAATCACGTGTGATTGCATCAGCCAAGCTTGAACCTTCGTGCGCATGTGTGAGTTTTTTCACACCTGTTGGTTGCGTCATTCGCCTGTGAGCAGGCTTTGTGTGAGCAGTGGTCCACCCCTCTCGTCGGATTTTTATTGCGAATAAAATGTCTGAACAATTTGGAGCTTTGCTGCATCAATTTTTTCCAGAAACTGTGAGAGACCTCCAGGTGGACACCATTCGGAAAATTCAGATGGCTTTCAAGGACGATTTTATGGGGATTACACAGATTAAGGAGTGCTCCAGCCGGTTTAAAGACCGCCCACAGCTGCTGAGAGCGTGCCACGCTCCGAGCGCCGATCGACAGGCTCAAACCCCGCTGAAACAACCAGATAATTTCCAACGTGAAGGCTTTGTTGATCCGGGACGTCATCTGACTTACACAAAAATGGCAGAAGACGTGGACATCAAGACTTTTTCAGCACATTCCACTGTTACAGGAGTTTTTTTCATGGAAAGAGGAGCGGAGGAATGCGCCACCGTGCCGCTCATGGCACGGCACAAAACCACCTCTCTGTTGGTCTCACAGGACGGCTTTCAGACGGCTTTCGGTGGCTTTTCAGTCGTGTGACTATCCGAGAAATTGTGCATGAGCTGGACATGCTGGAACATGTCCTGTGAGGCTTCATCACGGCGTTGCTTTGCGCCATGTGGCTCTGCTGCGACGCGCGGAATTCCTCCGCTCCTCTTTCCATGACAAAAACTCCTGTAACAGTGGAAAGTGCCGAAAAAGTCTTGATGTCCACGTCTTCTGCCATTTTTGTGTAAGTCAGATGACGTCCCGGATCAACAAAGCCTTCACGTTGGAAATTATCTGGTTGTTTCAGCGGGGTTTGAGCCTGTCGATCGGCGCTCGGAGCGTGGCGCGCTCTCAGCAGCTGTGGGCGGTCTTTAAACTGGCTGGATCACTCCTTAATCTGTGTAATCCCCATAAAATCATCCCTGAAAGCCATCTGAATTTTCCGAATGGTGTCCACCTGGAGGTCTCTCACAGTTTCTGGAAAAAATTGATGCAGCAAAGCTCCAAATCGTTTAGACATTTTATTTGCAATAAAAATCTGACGAGAGGGGTGGACCACTGCTCACACAAAGCCTGCTCACAGGCGAATGATGCAACCGACAGGCGTGAAAAAACTCATGCATGCGCACGAAGGTTCAAGCTTGGCTGATGCAATCACACGTGATTCAAATCCATATGGTTTTTGCAAAAAATAAAAAGGTCGGATAGTTTTCTAACAGACCTCGTATACTTGGACTGATTTTGTTGACATATAAAGAAGTGCAGGCATGGATCTCAAGTTCAGTTAGGTTTTTTTTTGGTTTGTTTTGTTTAAAGTTCTGAATTATATTGTTGTAAAATTCAAGCTGTGTGTGGAATCCCTGTTTGGCATGTTGAAACTTGCATTCTGCCTCCTACAGCTCCTACAGCGGTTGTGTAACACACCACATCAGTTGCTTTGTGATCTTAAAGATTTAAATGAGTTTGTCCTTTCTGAAGTTCATATTATAATTAAGCTGGTGCTTCATGTCCTCTCATTCGCTCTCTTTTATGTAAACACAATTTGTCCTTTTGTGCATCACATTAACAAGATTTCTTTGTCTGCTTTGTTAAAGCAAGGTTAACAGTAAAACTACTGAACCGATTATTATAATAACAAAACCTAATGAAAGGGTTGAGCCTTGTAAATTTTGCAGCACATCTGGATTAAGTATGTAGGAACTTATGTTATTATTATAACAATTCCCATCACCAAATTTACTGCTTTGACTAAGCCACAAACTGCTAATGTGCTTCAGCTTAGAGATCTTTTCATGTTGACAGCACTAGTATGGCTTTCACTAAATTGTTGACAAGACCATTTGTTACTACATAATGACTTGGTCAGGTTCTTTTAAATAAAGCTTTTGGTGCATTTAGATTAGAGCTTGGAGGAGGTATGCACTCGTAATTCGTGATTTTGTAGTTGCTTGTGTCCCAAATTTGTTTTTGAAACATGCAAAACTACTTCTAATGATTGGCACATGAAAAAGCTGTCAATGATATTTTGTCACAGCATTCATCACTGTCAAGTGGAAGTGCATCATAAATGCTGTTGACTGAGATTACCGCTTGTTCTGCAGTCCATGAAGTGTCACTCTGATGATTAAAGGCAGACAGCATGGCATGAAGATCATTGATTACAGCATTAACATGACCAGTGTTCCTCACCAAGCACTTACCTTGTGTGAACTCTGCACTGCCACCTTTGCCACACATATCTGCTGTGACCTTTGAGATACTCCACAGATATTTGCCTAACCAGTTTTCATTTGCAGGATTCTACTATTTCCTCTGAGTTAAACATGTATGTCAGTTTTTTTTTGCCAGCTTGCACTCGACCGAGACGGACGCACTTTTCTCTTCTCCCTCCCTCCTTATCTTTCCTGCTTTTGTGGCGTGTTGTCTGTGAGGCTGCAGCTTTGCTCTTCTGGAAACGACAAAAATGGATCTGTTAAAGTGGTCTCTGAACGCAATTGACACTATTTTTTCTACAAGACCTTCGGGAGCGGAGGACCTGACCTGTCCTGCTGGGACGCATGTGATGGGTTACGTGATGGACTCGTGGAGGAGATGGCAGGTCATGTGCCTTTACATGCTTTCTGTGGAGGACGTTGAAGATGTGTACATATTCGGCTTGGTGGTGACCGGCTTTCTGATGTGTGGTGCGGGCACTCTGCTGGTTTACCGGAAAATCAAGAAAGTGGAAGCAGCTTTAATTGGTCATTCTAAGCTGCCCTATATGATTGATTCGATTGGGAAGGCAGTGGCTGCGCAGTCGGCGGAGGTTAACCGCGCGTTGGATGATATCTCGAGGAAGATTGCAGCCCTGGAAACCCGCTATGACCGTCTGTGAAGACCACATTCTACATTTCAGATGCATTGAGAGCCACTCTGTTCTCAGAACTGTGGAATCTTTCAGGCGTCTGTTAATCTGGCTATTCATTTGGCTTCCCCAAATACAGCTGCACTTCAAGGTCGCTGTGATAAGAAACCTCCTCAGAAAATCAACACCTAAGCCTCGCTCCCTGGTCTTCCCCCCTCAGCTTCTCCAGCTCTGACGTGAACTGTGAACTGTCCAGGACTTTCTCAGCCTGCGCAGGGCTGTTCCCTTCCCCCCCCAGACTGTCAGACAAGGCCGTTGACGGCGCCGAACTGGCTGCCTTCCGGAGTGTTCTGATAAACTGGTCCTTTCAAATCTCGGTTGTCGTCCTGTGTCCTTGTTTTGTCTCTGTGATTATTGTTTTTTGTGCTGATGGGATTTTTTTTTTCCTCATTGCCGCTGTGTAATGCAGCGGCTATGAGGGTTTTTTTTTTCTTCTCCTTTTCCCTCGTGTTTTGCTTTCATATACTCAACAAAAATATAAACGCAACACTTTTGGTTTTGCTCCCATTTTGTATGAGATGAACTCAAAGATCTAAAACTTTTTCCACATACACAATATCACCATTTCCCTCAAATATTGTTCACAAACCAGTCTAAATCTGTGATAGTGAGCACTTCTCCTTTGCTGAGGTAATCCATCCCACCTCACAGGTGTGCCATACCAAGATGCTGATTAGACACCATGATTAGTGCACAGGTGTGCCTTAGACTGCCCACAATAAAAGGCCACTCTGAAAGGTGCAGTTTTATCACACAGCACAATGCCACAGATGTCGTAAGATTTGAGGGAGCGTGCAATTGGCATGCTGACAGCAGGAATGTCAACCAGAGCTGTTGCTCGTGTATTGAATGTTCATTTCTCTACCATAAGCCGTCTCCAAAGGCGTTTCAGAGAATCTGGCAGTACATCCAACCAGCCTCACAACCGCAGACCACGTGTAACCACACCAGCCCAGGACCTCCACATCCAGCATGTTCACCTCCAAGATCGTCTGAGACCAGCCACTCGGACAGCTGCTGAAACAATCGGTTTGCATAACCAAAGAATTTCTGCACAAACTGTCAGAAACCGTCTCAGGGAAGCTCATCTGCATGCTCGTCGTCCTCACGTCCAGTTTGTCGTCGTAACAGACTTGAGTGGGCAAATGCTCACATTCGCTGGCGTTTGGCACGTTGGAAAGGTGTTCTCTTCACGGATGAATCCCGGTTCACACTGTTCAGGAAAGATGGCAGACAGCGTGTGTGGCGTCGTGTGGGTGAGCGGTTTTCTGATGTCAGTGTTGTGGATCGAGTGGCCCATGGTGGCGGTGGGGTTATGGTATGGGCAGGCGTCTGTTATGGACGAAGAACACAGGTGCATTTTATTGATGGCATTTTGAATGCACAGAGATACCGTGACGAGATCCTGAGGCCCATTGTTGTGCCATACATCCAAGAACATCACCTCATGTTGCAGCAGGATAATGCACGGCCCCATGTTGCAAGGATCTGTACACAATTCTGGAAGCTGAAAATGTCCCAGTTCTTGCATGGCCGGCATACTCACCGGACATGTCATCCATTGAGCATGTTTGGGATGCTCTGGACCGGCGTATACGACAGCGTGTACCAGTTCCTGCCAATATCCAGCAACTTCGCACAGCCATTGAAGAGGAGTGGACCAACACTCCACAGGCCACAATTGACAACCTGATCAACTCTATGCGAAGGAGATGTGTTGCACTGCATGAGGCAAATGGTGGTCACACCAGATACCGACTGGTATCCCCCCCCCAATAAAACAAAACTGCACCTTTCAGAGTGGCCTTTTATTGTGGGCAGTCTAAGGCACACCTGTGCACTAATCATGGTGTCTAATCAGCATCTTGATATGGCACACCTGTGAGGTGGGATGGATTATCTCAGCAAAGGAGAAGTGCTGACTATCACAGATTTAGACTGGTTTGTGAACAATATTTGAGGGAAATGGTGATATTGTGTATGTGGAAAAAGTTTTAGATCTTTGAGTTCATCTCATACAAAATGGGAGCAAAACCAAAAGTGTTGCGTTTATATTTTTGTTGAGTGTATATATGTTTTATGTACCGGGCCGGCCTATGTGTTGTGTGTTATGTGTGTTGTTTGTTATGGGTCGGTGTTGGTTTGCTCAGCCCTGTTGTTGACCAAGGCAGGGATGTACATCTGGAGCTGGTCCCCGGGCGCCTAATGGCGACCTCTGCTCCTACTGGCAAATAGGATGGGTTAAATGCAGTAGCCACATTTCATTGTGCAGGAACGTTCTTCTGTTCTGTGCATATGACAATAAAATTTCCTTGATTCCTTGATTTCCTTGATTCCAGTGTGCAAAGGTTTTAGGCAAATAAAAAGTGCCAAAAACATTTGCAAAATAATGAAAACCTGCTAAACATCTGTTAACCTTTGACATGTGAAAATATACAGTGCTGTAAAAACATTTCTGTCCCCTTAGCTTTTACACATTTTAATTTTATTATGGAATGATTAAATAGCAGTCAATCTGCTTTGTGTATGCCTGAACCCTTCATATCTGAGAAGCTAAGCAGTATGGGTCCTGGTTAGTACTTGGATGGGAGACCTCTTTGGAACACTAGGGGCCGTGTGTGTTTTTCCAGGTAGAACTGGAGTTGTATCAGGAAGGGCATCCAGCATAAAACTTGTGCCAAATACCAATGTGGATCTGGCTGTATTTGCTGTGGCGACCCTGAACAAAACGGGAGCAGCCAAAAGGAAAAACACGTGGAATGAATAAATAAAAATGAAGGCTTTTTTATTTAAATTATTTTTTTAAATTCTGCTCTTTAAACTCATAGTGAAAACAATTATCTACAACATGACATAAATGAAAATATCAAAGACAAAACAGTGGCATGCATGTGTCCCTCTTAGTATGATGGGGTGCTCAGTTTGGTGCAAATCAAAATACCAGGTAGTGTTTCACCTACGGTGCTAAGACAAGCCTGGCAGGCCGCCAGGCCAAAGAGAATCCCTGCCAGCCAAGAAGTTTTTTTTTTAAACGTCAATGAAGGATAAAGATGATGAAAAAAAGAAAGACGAAAGCCAGGTATCCTTTAATTTGGAAATCAATATCTAATCGTTTTGGCACATCCAAAGTGCTTTGATAACAGCTTTCCCTCACATGCAGCTTCTTTGAAGTAACTGTTTTTTGGAAGTAGTTTGACCATGTGCAAACCAGAATGAGGAAACAGTTTTATTTTCCCAATACTTTGAATGCTGTTTTTAATAAGGTACCAACACAAAAAGTATTTGAGTTTTTATTATGTGTAAATCTGCTCTTGGAAAAAAAAATCTGTGTGCGGTGTGAAAATTGGATGCCGAGTTGTGTGCTGCCTTGGCCACAAGGCTGCTCTGAGCCAAACAGCAGAATATCTCGCCCAAAACATTTAGCCATCTCAAATACAAACAATCTTAATTTCTGCATGCTCTGGATGACACTCCTTAAAATACATATTCATTAATGCTCTATTTCCTGCACAAATGAAAAAATTAAGTAAATACTACGTTATAGTATATACAGTGTTTCCTCTACAGTTTTTTTCATGCCCAGTGGTGCAGAAAAATTCAAATCTCAAAGTACATGGAACAAAAAAAATGCAAGGCAGGAAGAAATGCAAGAGCAGCCAGAGGTGGTGACCATGTGGCTAGTGCACTTAATTTCAGTGCGGAAGGTTCCCTGTTCAAACTCCACCCCTGCCACATTTCTCCATGTAATGTTGAGTCGCGTCAGGAAGGGCATCCGGTGTAAAACTTGTGCCAGTTCAACGTGCAGATTCACCTGAAGTTTGCTGTGGTGACCCTGAGTGCAAACAAGGGAGCAGTTGAAGGGAATTGCAAATGCAGAAGCAGCCAGTGTCATGCCTGGGCCTGATCCAGGCTTTGATCCCTTTTTTGCCCCTTTCTTTGCCGCTTCTTCTGTTCCCGCTTTGATTTATTAGTTGTTTTCATCATGTGTTTATTCTGTGTTCTATTTTGCTTTGTCACTTTGTTTCTTTGCTACTTTTTACTTTAGCCATTGTCCAGTTCCGTTCTTGTTTTGTTCAGCCAGTTTGTTTTTTCATTGTTTGCCACTTGTTTATTTTGTTCTTCTCATTTGTTATATGATCTGTTGTGCTTTTGTGTCAGGTTTTGTTAATCACAGTCTCTGTTTTATTTTTAGTTGGTTTAGCCACTTTGTTTTCTTAGTCAGTTCCAGTTTAGTTTTGTCTTGGTTATATTTTCTTTCAGTTCTCATGTTCATGCCTGGTTTGTTGTTGTATTATCTTTTGCCCTTGATTTCCATTTTAGCTCTGTTCTGTTTTTTGCCATTTGTTTCCACTCCACACCCCTGCACCTCCCATCATGTCTTCGTCCCTCATGCATATTTGATTGTGTTCACTGAACCTGCCTCGTTTCTTTCACTCACACTCTTGGCACCAGCTCATGTGTCTTTGTCTATTACATCACTCCACTTTGTGCACTCCGCTCCTCACAATCTAGCCTGTGTATAATCTTTGTTCACTAGCCACGCCCCCTTCTAGGTCTTTCCTCACGTGCACCTCATTAACACCACCTGTTCCTGATCTCACATCCTGATTAGTCCACCTGTATTTAAACCTCACAGTCCTTCACTTTACTGCCAGATTGTTGTCTCCGTACACTTTCCAGTGCCTTTCACAGTCCTGAGTTTTGCCACACCGTGTCCCAATTACTGCTCTGTTGTCCTTGACTATGCCTCTTGCCTCTCCCCGGATGTCCGTGTTTGCTCGTGCCACAGAACCCTGCCTGTCCATGACTGCGTCTCAGCCTGACCCTGCTTGTACCTCTGCCTCGCTGACTGATCACATATGTACCATACCCGTGCCTGGAATAAAGATCATGATTTCCTCCACACCTAAACCTAGTCTGGGAGTCTGTATTGTGAGTTCAGCCACTCCTGGTGCCGGGCTGCCGCCCGTCCTGACAGCCGGCAGAAACGTCACTCTTTTAATTCAGCAATTCCAAAAATATTTTATTGTACAAGAATAAACTGTGTAACCTAAGAACTTTGCTGAAAGGACATTATAAAATGCAGTGAGCGTAATTCATTGTGGCACTTCTTTTGATATAATTAGGGAATAACCCTGTTGTGTCTGATGATTTGTGGACGTTCATGCTGGATTTTACAGTCGCAAATTGGGTTTGAGGTAAAAATTAGTTTTAAAACGGTAAAACAGCTATTTGTGACCGTAATCCAGCATGAACGTCCACAAATCTTCAGACACAATTCCCATTCTAATCCAATTCCATCGTTTGCACGGTTTATTTTTCTGCAAAAATACAGTCGTTAGGGTGTGATCGGCTCGTCAAAGCTTACTGTATCAACAGCTTGTTCATGCCAAACTGGAGATTCTGTGAGCAGACCCCCAGATTTCTTCATATCGTCAGCTGCATTGAGTTAAATCCACGGTAAATCCATCAATCAGTCCAATTAAATCCATTAAATCCACACATTTCTGCATCGCCGTCGCTGCAATAGTTTTTGTCGGTCTCAGCTGACAGCGCCATTAGTGATACTTGTGCAGCAATGCGGTCAGGGGGCAGAGTATCCCATCAAATGTGAAACGGTTTAAATATTTTGCCACTGTCCATGCAATATTTTATGGTCTGAAATCTCACACGATTAACCAATCAGATTTGCGGAAAAATGTAATTGGAGGAGAATAAAGATGATATAATTTAATAAAAAACAGCATGGTACATCATTATAATTCAAATTGCCTACCAAAAATAAAAATTAAAATGAACTATACCAAAAGTATGCTTAAAGGAGACCTGCATTGAAAAAAATGCAGTCAGATTTTTTGAACAAAAAATTACTTACATTTACACATGAGATCCTTCTGAATGTAGTAAAGTAAATCTGCAAGCCCAGCTCTGTCATTCAACGGAGAAATCTTCATTTGAAAATGACAAATTTACAGCTAACATTTAGCCCTCCGAAAAATTGTCCCTCTCATCATGGACGCTGCCAAGACGTCACGGACAAGACCCTCTCCCAGCATGCATTGCGCCAATTGTAATTTGTGGATTTACGTCAGTTTGCATCTGCACCTTTTTCTTGTCTTATACGGAAGGATCTACTTTTTTTAAAACTTCATATTGTCTTGCGGCACGTTTGGTGAGTACACATTTCTTTTATTTGTGCTTGAAAATTATTTTGGGGGACTTTGTCATACGCCCGTTTGATTGAGTGGTGTCGCAATGAAAATGTATTGTCTTTTGCCTCCGGTACCATCGCGGGATATGGAGGCGAGACCCGCGAAGAATCCCAGTCATTAAAAATATATAAACCTCTCTCAGCGTCCATGGAGCTCTGGGGCTCCGATTGCCGAGACGTGCGGTGCTGTGGATTTTGCAGCAAGAAGTCTTTCCTTGCAGCAACAGGTGTACCAGCCGCTTCGCATTAAAACAGCTAACGTAATCTCAGGACTTGTGCCAAGTGTGCTGCAGCTCCACTCAGTAGACAGAGAGGTGATGCCGGCTGCAAAGCAGACACGGGCGGTGTGAGTGGCCTGCGTTGGCGGTTAATGAGCTCGTTAACGAGCCCGCAGACTTAATAAGCGCAGCGGAGGCAGAGAGCGGGAGAGGAAGAACGGCGCCCGCTGTCAATGTCGTTGCTGATCTGAGCACACAGGTCTGTATCTCACATTCATTGCAGCTTACGTTTGGATGTTGAAACCAGGACGTGTATAAGTAACATTACTAACAGATAAAATCAATTTCAATGCGGGATCGGACTGAAGGCGGGAATGCGTCGTCTTGTCCCTGACGTCATGGAAATGATACGGCTGTACAAACTGTTTTCACAGAGGGCTAAATTTTAGCTGCAAATTTGTCATTTTTAAACGAAGATTTCTCCGCTGAATTACAAATTTGGGCTTACAGATTTACTTTACTGCATTCACAAGGGTCTTATAAATACATATCAGCTATTTCTTTCTGAAATCTGACCACATTTATTTCAATGCAGGTCTACTTTAAGACTGAGATCAGCAAGTTAAAACTTACCATAGCCATGAACTATATTTGAGGTTCCTCACCCACTCTGGGTAACAGTTAGATTGATGTGTTTGCCATTATTTTGACGGCTTGCAGTTGAGCTTCCTTTCCCCGTCCTCCCTCCCCTCTCCAACATATCTCTCATCTGCCACTCTCAACGCTATTTCTGTCTCTCTCCTCTTCTCCTCACCTGTGTTTCTTATCTCTGGACTTTTGGAGAAAAATGTCTCTATATTTGGTTGTCCATCCTCCACATTGCAGCTTTTTTACTATTTGACTAATGTGCGTCAGATGGTGGCGGCATTCATCATCCTGCTGGCTGGCCAGGCTTGTAATACCACATGGGAAGCACTGATATAACAGCAACAGTGGAATTAGTGTGTTTGTGAGTGACAGGGCATGGCATAAAGGTCGTGGCTCCTCATTGTGAGGCTAACCTTGGTTTGGGTGTTCATTCACTAATATTTTTGGCACAGTGGTTCTCATGATGGTTTGCTTTCATGTGGGCATAAAAAGTTACAAGCCACTTATTTTCTCAGTAATTGTGCATTAAATAGACCTAATGGATCAAGCTAACGATAGCTGCTAAAAGTGCTAACGCTGTGACCATACAACATTAAATAAAATTAAAGAGGCAGCGGAAATATTGGAGCAGGGACATGTTAGATGATCTGTTAGGATATTTTACCACACAACAACCCATATTATTCTAAATATTTATTTTTAGCGGAGATGATGGCCTAGTGGTTAAGCGTTGAGCTACAGACCAGAGGAACCTCAGTTCAAACCCCAGCCTGATCGAAAAATCACTAAGTGCCCTTGGGCACGGTCCTTAATCCCTGAGTTGCTCCCAGTATGTAGTGAGTGCCTTGCTTGGTAGCACCCTGACATCGGCGTATGAGTGTGTCTGTGTGAATGGGTGAATATGAGGCATAATTGTAAAGCGCTTTGAGCATCTGACGCAAATGGAAAAGTGCTATATAAATGCAGTCCATTTACTGTATTTGTGATATAATGCTGAAAACAAGAGACACAGCAAGGGTTGGGTATCGAGAACCGATTATTTTCGGGTATCGCTAAGAAATGATTCGATCCACCGACATCAATAGCCTTTTTACTTAACGATTCCCTTATTGGCCCTTCAGGACGACCATTGTGTTTGAAGGTGTTTGTTGGGAAAATGATCATTTCTCTACGTTGACTACAGACCCTGCAGCGGGTCTATAACCAACCGTTTCTGCAGCACGGCTCTGCTTTAAACCTTGAACCAATGAAGCAGTGCTCTGATCCACTGCTTCATTGGATCTTTACTTCGCTCCTCTTCATTAGCGGCAACTCTGCTTCTTAACCCCTCTCAAAGCCATTAAAATATGTCAATTGTGAGTCACTTTTGTGTGGATTAAAGTGACTAACTGGGACTGCTGTCTTGTTGGGAGAAAGAAACGCGAATCGTCCTCTGTTCTGTTGCTCCAAACGCTGCGCGGCTCTCTGCTGAGACGAGTCCACTCAGAATTTATAACTTCAAAGCGAATCCCCGTTTAAATCAAATGACACCTCTTTACAAACGTTGTAATACAAACAATAAACAGCAATCGATCAAAACTTTTTTTTTTTCCTCCCAAAATGAGATGTCCTGCGCTGCAGCAGCCCATGGCTGTATGGCTGCAGACTCCAGTAGCCGTCTGAGTTCAGCTCAGATGTATGGAGAGACTTTCATGCTAATAATGTCTGAAAGGAAATGCTTTTGACAAAAACTACAGATTTTGTCCAGAGATCAAGGATCCAGTGACCAATTTCATATTTATTTACTTTAAGACTCAGTAAAATGTTGTTGACATAGAAAACCTGTAAAGCCTACTTGTAGTACACAGAAATTCACAGGAGGTATCGACAAGGGAATCGATAAGGAATCAGATCGATAAGCGGAATTGATAATGGTATCGATATCGATAAAATCTTATCAGTACCCATACCTAGACAAAAAAACTCTAACAGCTAGCAGTCTCTGCCAGCAGACTCTTTGGACGTTATAAGAGGCGGAGACACTGGGCTCAGCCGCTTTCACTCAAAGTGACCATACCCTTAATCATGCATAACTTTATGGATTAAAATGTCTTAAACTAAGAAGTTAGAAAAGAATTCACCCCCCCCCCCCCATGCAGTTGTCACTGAAGGGAGAAACTACCCTATCGAGACCAGTACCGTTTTTTGTATCAGGCTGTAAATTTGTTTATTTCTGCTCTGAAGTCAGACATTTTCACATGGACTTGAAAGGGAATCTGCTCCCTTTTGGAGCCAGCTTTAAGCGGCCAGTAAAGGAACTGCAACTTCTTCTGGGTAGGCTTCATCTGAGCCCATCGAAGCTTACCGTTTAGTTGTGCTGAAACGTGTGAGGCTCAGAAACACAAAGGCTAAAGCCCCTGTCACACATAGCAAGAATATGGAGGAACCAGCCCAACACGGCAAATACCAACCCCTGGCAAAAATTATGGAATCACCGGCCTCGGAGGATGTTCATTCAGTTGTTTAATTTTGTAGAAAAAAGCAGATCACAGACATGACACAAAACTAAAGTCATTTCAAATGGCAACTTTTTGGCTTTAAGAAACACTATAAGAAATCAAGAAAAAAATTGTGGCAGTCAGTAACGGTTACTTTTTTAGACCAAGCAGAGGGAAAAAATATGGACTCACTCAATTCTGAGGAATAAATTATGGAATCATGAAAAACAAAAGAACGCTCCAACACATCACTAGTATTTTGTTGCACCACCTCTGGCTTTTATAACAGCTTGCATTCTCTGAGGCATGGACTTAATGAGTGACAAACAGTACTCTTCATCAATCTGGCTCCAACTTTCTCTGATTGCTGTTGCTAGATCAGCTTTGCAGGTTGGAGCCTTGTCATGAACATTTTCTTCAACTTCCACCAAAGATTTTCAATTGGATTAAGATCCGGACTATTTGCAGGCCATGACATTGACCCTATGTGTCTTTTTGCAAGGAATGTTTTCACAGTTTTTGCTCTATGGCACGATGCATTATCATCTTGAAAAATGATTTCATCATCCCCAAACATCCTTTCAATTGATGGGATAAGAAAAGTGTCCAAAATATCAACATAAACTTGTGCATTTATTGATGATGTAATGACAGCCATCTCCCCAGTGCCTTTATCTGACATGCAGCCCCATATCATCAATGACTGTGGAAATTTACATGTTCTCTTCAGGCAGTCATCTTTATAAATCTCATTTGAACGGCACCAAACAAAAGTTCCAGCATCATCACCTTGCCCAATGCAGATTCGAGATTCATCACTGAATATGACTTTCATCCAGTCATCCACAGTCCACGATTGCTTTTCCTTAGCCCATTGTAACCTTGTTTTTTTTCTGTTTAGGTGTTAATGATGGCTTTCGTTTAGCTTTTCTGTATGTAAATCCCATTTCCTTTAGGCGGTTTCTTACAGTTCGGTCACAGACGTTGACTCTAGTTTCCTCCCATTCGTTCCTCATTTGTTTTGTTGTGTGTTTTTGATTTTTGAGACATATTGCTTTAAGTTTTCTGTCTTGACGCTTTGATGTCTTCCTTGGTCTACCAGTATGTTTGCCTTTAACAACCTTCCCATGTTGTTTGTATTTGGTCCAGAGTTTAGACACAGCTGACTGTGAACAACCAACATCTTTTGCAACATTGCGTGATGATTTACCCTCTTTTAAGAGTTTGATAATCCTCTCCTTTGTTTCAATTGACATCTCTCGTGTTGGAGCCATGATTCATGTCAGTCCACTTGGTGCAACAGCTCTCCAAGGTGTGATCACTCCTTTTTAGATGCAGACTAACGAGCAGATCTGATTTGATGCAGGTGTTAGTTTTGGGGATGAAAATTTACAGGGTGATTCCATAATTTATTCCTCAGAATTGAGTGAGTTCATAGTTTTTCCCTCTGCTTGGTCTAAAAAAGTGACCGTTACTGACTGCCACAATTTTTTTTTCTTGATTTCTTATAGTGTTTCTTAAAGCCAGAAAGTTGCTATTGTAATGACTTTAGTTTTGTGTCATGTCTGTGATCTGCTTTTTTTCTACAAAAGTAAACAACTGAATGAACATCCTCCGAGGCCGGTGATTCCATAATTATTGCCAGGGGTTGTATTACCATAATCCAACGCAGTCAGGAGGAAAAGAGGCGTGGTCAGCAGTGTCGGAACACATCCAGATTACCTCGTCCGCACCTGCACGATGGCATCCAAAGCACACATAGACAACAGATAGATGACACAGACTGCTGTCAGACGGCCTTAAAAGGCTCTGAAGACTGCCCAATGTTCAAACGTCTGGATGGCAAACACGGGACTGGAGTGGGAGGGAGCGCTGTGTTCCTCTCTTTGCACAGTCCCTGCTGGTGCTGAACATCGGAGTACAACCAACGTATGGACATGACTCACGCTATATGTGTCAAAGCCGGCATGGCGCGGTCACTCACTCAGTCATGCAGTCACGCAGCCTTTTCAGGGAACTTTAATTTCTTTTTGGTGTGTTTTGGCTCTGGACACCGCAATGGTTGGATTATCACATGGGATTTATTTTTGCTGTGGTTGATTCCAGTACACACACACCTATATATATATATATATATATATATATATATATATATATGAGGTCTGTTAGAAAAGTATACAACCTTTTTATTTTTTTCAAAAACTATATGGATTTGAATCATGTGCTCTTGCATCAGACAAGCTTGAACCTTTGTGTGCATGCGTGAGTTTTTTTCACGCCTGTCGGTTGCGTCATTCGCCTGTGGGCAGGCTTTGAGTGAGCACTGGTCCACCCCCCTTGTCGGATTTTTATTGTTTAGGAATGGCGGAGCGACTGCCACTTTGTTCCATGAAAATTTTTTCAGAAACTCTGCCAGACAGCCAGATGGAAACAATTTGGAAGATTCAGATGGCTTTCGGTGAAGATTCTATCGGTATCATACGGATTAAGGACCATTAAAACTGGATTAAAAATGGCCCACAGCGACGGAGGGCACACCGCGCCCCGAGCGGCCATCGACAGGCTGGAACGAGCAGATCACTTCCAAATTTAAGGCTCTGTTGATGCAGGAGAAGTTTCAGAAGAGGTCGGGATCAGCACTTTATCGGCACATTCCACTGTTAAAGGAGATTTTGTAATGAAAGACGTGCGGACGGATTCAGCGTCAGGATGCAGCCGCTCCCGCGCGGGACACACAACACACACACACACACACACACACACACACACACACACACATATATATATATATATATATATATATATATATATATATATATATATATATATATATATATATATATATAGGGATGTCCCGATCCGATCATGTGATCGGAAATCGGGCCCAATCACGTGGTTCCAGATTTGATCGAAATCGGACGTTGCATCCCGATCAGGAATCCGATATAGATTTTATCCTCATTATTTTGATCAGCGCTATTTCAGGCTCATTATTGCAGATTAATGGGCCTTTCACGCGTCGGAAGCGTCAGAGGCGTGATATGCATTGTTTTTTAGAGGCATCAGAAGCGTCGCTTTAGCTTGTCTTTTGACATGACGCTTCTGACGGGAGTGCGTAGGCTGACGCGGTCAATGTTCAACCCAATCGTTTTTTTTTTTTTAATTGAACAAATGAAAAAACATAAGTTCAACCGGACAGAGGTGGGGGGGGTGGGGAGTTACGCGCGCAACGTTTCTTTTGCAGAACTGCTGTTTGTGTGTTCACGCACTCAGCCTGATGGCTCGATGGAATGACAAGAAGATGATGGACACTTTCCCACCAAAATTCTTGCTCAGTCATCCTTCCGTGCGCAGCAGGACCTGGTGCTGACCAAGTCCTCAGGACGGCAATCTGTCATCTGATTAACAAATTGTCCTGTGATCATTTGTCTGCAAAACGGAGCGAGAGATGGTGTGCGCACGAGCGACGTGCATTCATCACATTTAGGAGCACGTCTTAAAGAGCTTCCGTCTTCATTCACGTTCACTACTCTGCTCTGAACTTGTTGAACACTGGTAAAGCATCAGAGCATCATGATCGGGACATCCCTATATATATATATATATATATATATATATATATATATATATATATATATATGTACTCACAAATTGTTATGGATGAGTTGATTTTGTGTTTGTGAATATGTTTTTTTATTTTATTTTTGGGAAGTTGTGTGATCCACACAGGTGAATATAATCAACGTGCGGGTGTATATAATTAAAGTAGCCACCTCATTGTGGTGGCTTTTTTTGGTCAAAGAGAAAGATTTGGCTCATTGTTTTTCCTCCATCATTTTTCCAGCCTTGTACTTGAGTATCTTAATTGAGAGATTAGTATCACCTCAGAACATGGTGCCATTTTAGTTCCAACTGCGCTGAACCACTGAATCAACCTTTTATGTTTTCAACATTTTTTTAAAATCATTTAACCACATACAGCAACACATCCAGGTACAGGTGCTATCAAAATAAATATAAAAAAAGTTAAGCTATCAAATTTACATGTTTACAAATTAAATCCTGATTTATGCAGCTGCACAGCTGTAATTTTGTGTCATGCAATGACGTGTGTGACAGTTTTAAGGTTCCCCATTGCTGGATTATGTTTTATTTTGGACTAATTTGATCCTCAACCTTTTCTTTCTACAATCATCACCTCCAAATCAAAGGTAAGCTGTACAATTTCCTCTTTTACTGGCTTTGTGCGGTAAATGTGTGGACTTTTCTCATCCATTTTGTAATCAGTGTGTGCACGGTAAAAACTATTAAAATGTGATGGCAGATGAAGCAGTGAAAGCAGAAACTGTCAAATCACAGCCTTTTGTGTCTGATTTAAAGTAGACATGCATTGAAATAAATGTTGTCATATCTCAGAAAGAAATAGCTGATATGTATTTATAAGACCCTTATGAATGCAGTAAAGTAAATCTGTAAGCCCAAATTTGTAATTCAGCGGAGAAATCTTCGTTTAAAAATGACAAATTTGTAGTTAAAATTTAGCCCTCCGTGAAAACAGTTTGTAAATCCGGGTCATTTCCAAGACGACGTGCTTGCGCCTTCAGTCCGATCAAAAAAAAAAAAACCTTCAGTCCGATCCCGCATTGAAATTGATTTTATCTGTTAGTGCCTGAGCACCGTGTGAAAAAAATAAACAGCCGATCTTTTAATCAGAGAAATGACTCCGGTCCCACTTTACTCAAATTGGTGAGTGTCAGAGCAGAACTTTAATTTGTACCTCTGTTACTGTGCACATCCAGACTGCTCTGGGTTTTTAATGGAAATATATTGCGATTGGGCAGGACATTCTAACTGATGTGAGCAAAAAATCTGTTATACAAAATCCATTATATATGGTGTTGTTGTGTCTATTTGTGCCTCCAAATGCACAGCAACCTGGCATTATCTGCAAATACATAAATAAAATAGCTGGATTTACATGCAGTCAGTTTAACATACATTACTCTCTCATCCAGCATCTCCTTGTTCAAAGTGCACTGTATAGTTGAATGATGCACAGAGACACTATTTAAGATCATGTTGTAGGTCTTTGGAGCTGGTGACTATGTGGGTTGACTATGACTGTTTGGGCCTTAACTAGTAGTGTACCTGTGGTCTTCCATTTCCTCACTATGTTCCTCACAGTGGAAACTGACAGCTGAAATCTCTGAGATAGCTTTTTGTATCCTTCCCCTAAACCATGATGTTGAACAGTCTTTGTTGTCAGGTCATTTAAGAGGTGTTTAGAGGGTCCCATGTTGCCACTCATTAGAAGAGATGCAAAGAAGAGAAACATTTGTAAATGGTCACCTTAAATACCCTTTCTCATGATTGTATTCACCTGTGTAAGGAGGTCAAGGGTCAGTGAGCTTACAAACCAATTTTGTGTTCCAATAATTAGTGCTAAATGTATTCAAATCAATAAAATGACAAGGGTGCCCAATTCTATGCACCTGCCTAATTTTGTTTAAATAATTATTGCACACTTTCTGTAAATACTAGAAACTTCATTTCACTTCTCAGTGTGTGTTTGTCTGCTATATGATATATAACTGAAAATTCTGATGCAGACAACCAATGATTTATAAAGGAAATGTCATGACCAGCCCTGTTCCAGGCTTTGATCCCTTTTTTGCCCCTTTCTTTGCTGCACCTTCTGTTCCCGCTTTGATTTATTAGTGGTTTATTTTCATCATGAGTTATTCTGTTATGTTTTTCTTATCACTTTGTTACTTTCCATACTATAGCCATTATCCAGTTCTGTTCTAGTTTTGTTCAGCCCGTTTGTGTTTTCATTGTTATCATTTAGCTTTCATCTGTATATGTTTTCTGTTATACTTTTATATCGGGTTTTGATTTCTGTTTATTAGTCTGTTCCTGTTTAATTCTGCTTTTGTATTGATTTCCTGATCAGTTCTAGTTACTTTTGTGCTCATGTTTGATTTTGGTTCCTGTTGTTGTATTACATTCTGACCATGATTTCCATTTAAGCTCTGTTCCGCTTTTGCTGTTTGTTTCCATTTTGCACCTCCCATCATGTCTTCATTCCTGGTCTCATGCCCAGTTACTTCTGTTCATGTTGGGAAGGTGTAGTGACATGGACCCACAACAGGGGGCGGTAATGAATGGACAATGGATGAGCCAAAAAGTAACAATTTAATGTTGTGAATTGCACAACGGAATACAGACAATTGCAGTTGAAGAGTACAGTCAGTCATACACAAGGTGACGTGTGGGCAGGCTCGAGGATAGAAGACATCTGTCCAGAGAAGAGCCGGATCACACACGGCTTCCACTGCCAACGGATCTGAAGAACACCGGAGCTGCCAAGTCCTGGGTCCCAGGTGGCCACCGTCTCCAGCTGTCAGACCAGGTACTGCTGGCAGAAACAGAAACAGTTAATGGTGGGTGTGTGAAGACACACCCAGTAATTGTTCCCTGAGTAGTTCCTCCGGGAGGGAGAACCTCCACCTCCAGATGCAATGTCACCCGTGCAGCTCCTGTTGGTCTCCTTCCTGGATGAAGTGAGAGACGAAGACCGTCGTCCTCTCACTGTCCGCCAATCCAGCCTTTAATAGACCTCGCAGGAACACGGCTGCACACAGACCACTGTTAAGTTACAATAATAATCACCGCAGAGAAGGTTACCTTGTTCGGTAGCTGATTTCTCGGCGAGGAGGTGGAGTTGCAGTCCGGCCTTTGTAGTGATGGTGATGAGTGACAGCTGGTGCTGATAAGTGACAGCTGTCACTCCCAGCAGCTCTGGCGCCCTCTCGTGCTTGGATCCCGCACTCCAAGCAGGGCGCCATCTGGTGGTGGTGGGCCAGCAGTACTTCCTCTTCATCGGCCCACACAACAGGACCCCCCCCCCTCAACGGGCACCTCCTGGCGCCCGACCAGGCTTGTCCGGGTGACGGGTGTAGAAGTCGGCCAGGAGGGCCGGGTCCAGGATGAAGCTCCTCTTCACCCAGGAGCGCTCTTCGGGTCCATAACCCTCCCAGTCCACCAGATACTGGAAACCCCGACCCTTTCGACAGACGTCCAGGAGCCGGCGTACTGTCCACGCGGGCTCCCCGTCGATGATCCGGGCAGGAGGCGGTGCCGGTCCAGGGGCACACAGTGGTAAGGCATGGCAGGGCTTGAGTCTGGACACATGAAAAACGGGGTGTATCCACAGTGAAAATGGTAACTTCAGCTTTACTGCGGCCGGACTGAGGACTTTGAGTATGGTGAATGGTCCTATGTACCTGTCCTTTAGTTTCTGGGATTCCACCTGCAGGGGGATGTCCTTCGTGGATAGCCACTGCCACGGTTCTTCGCACCCCTGGGTGGCAGGAGAGTTTAGAACCGTGACAGAAGTCAAGGACTGCAGCCCTGGCTTCTGGTGGGACGTACATCTTGTTCTTGGGTCCAGTCCCCGGGTCCGGGTTCCGTGTTAGGGCCTCCCGGACGGTCTTCTCCACGTCCCAGGTAAGGGTGGCCATGACAGAGGACTCGGGGATGATGGTTTCCGTTGGGTCTGACAGCTCGGTCCTGACTTCCTCCTCGTGCACCCGGGACAGGGCGTCAGACCGTTGGTTCTTCGTCCCGGGGCGGTATGTGATCTGAAAGTCAAAACGCCCGAAATGCATTAGGCACCATCTGGTGGTGGTGGGCCAGCAGTACCTCCTCTTCAGCAGCCCACACAACAGTTCACTCCACGCCCTGCACCTGCCATTATGTTTCCCTCACTTTGATGCAGTCTATTTTGTTTCCATTCGCTCTTCACTCTTGCACCTGCTCCCGTGTCTTTGTCTATTACATCACTCCACTGTGCTCACTCCCTTTAGTCACACTCTTGACTCCTGTTCACACATCTTTGTCTTTTCTTCTCTCCACCTTGTGCTCTCTCCCCTCACTGTCTTACACAACATTGTGTCTTTGTTCATGAGCCATGCCCCCTTTCTGGATCCTTCCTTTCACGTGCACCTTGTTTACACCACCTGTCACTAATTAGTCCACATGTATTTAAACCCCACAGTTCTTCACTTCCTTGCCAGATTGTTGTCTTAGCACACTTTCCAGCGCCCATTACAGTCCTGTTTTTTGTCTTGCCGTGTTTTGGAACCTTGCTGTGTTACCTTGACCATGCCTTTTGCCTTATCCCGGATGTCTGGTATTGTTCGTGCCTCTGAACCCTGCTCGTTTGTGACTACGTCTCAGCCTGATCCTGTTTGTACCTCTGCCACGCTGACTGACCACATGTGTACTGAACCTTTGGCTGAAATAAAGACCACGTTTTCTCTTACACCTAAGTCAAGTCTGGGAGTCTGTATTGCGGGTCCAACCGCTCCTGGTGACGGGCTCCCGACCGTCCTGACAGGAAAATCATGAAAATTATTAGGGGTGCCCAAACATTTGCATACAACTGTATATATGTACACACACACACACACACACACACACAGCTGAGCCCCGTTAACTCGCACATGCATTAATCTCAATTCGGCTTTACTTGCGGTCAGGTTGTGGACCCTGAAAATGTAGACTGCCTATAAAACTAAGTTTTGATTTGACCATTTTTTGGAATTGTCAGTGTGGACAATTCTGGATGATGATTTCTTCTTCCTGCTGCGGCTGCTGCATGTCAAAGATGAGGGTGGACAATTCAGGATTTCAGTTCCAAAACGCTTTGACAGCCATCTGTTGAAGTCAACACAGTTGGTCAAAATTGGCCGGCGGCCCCGAGTGTGTTGCACATGTTCAAAATCCTCCGGGCGTTGTTGAGATGGGACACCTACCCGACTGTGGTCTGAGCGCAATTGATATATTCTGAAGGCGGCATAACAGGATCTGAAAGAATTTGATCATGTATGAGGGAACCTCAGGATGGATCGGGCATGGTAAAGCCTTCCGGCATGACCTGCACATGCCACTTACCCACTTATAATGTCCACCTCCACTGCTCCCCCCAGGAGTGCAAAGGAACCATTGATCGTTTATGTATGTGGCACACAGTCATCCATGTGCAGGGGATGTGAACACAGCGCGAACAAACCGAAAGCACCGTGTCCACTGCACAGGTCATTGTGCGGCACAGCCCACGGCGCTGCAGATCTTGTGCCCATCAGATCTACGACACCATGGCGGCTGGCGGACAGATGCGCACGCTGTCACACCTCACGTCAGAGGCTTAGAGCTAAACACATCTTACTGCTGTAATACACAAATTATTGCTTGATCACATTTAATCCAGTCGGATTTATGACGTGGAACTGTTTCGCCATGACAACATATAAAACATGAATCTCACCTCCAGACTCATTTCGCAGCGCAGTGCATCAGGACCACACAGCGTGGTAGAATGCTGGAAACAACAACGGTATGAATAAATTCCATGTGATAATCCAACCAGAAATCACGATGTAGAGTTGCGTTGTGGGGGTGGGGGGATTAAAGTTTGCTCGAAAGACTGCGTCTGACGAATATAGTGGGAAAGCTCACTGCAAACTTTTAAGCAAAGGTGTCCTTTGCCTCACAGCAAAGGTTCGCTGCGTGTGTGCGCACATGTAGCAGTTTATTATGAAAACACACATACACACACACACACCACTGAGCGGTCATTTCGTCATGTCAGCACTTTTATGCACACACATGCACTTAAGGTCAGTGAGCCTGGGAAAAAGAGGATGAGCAAAGGAGTGATTGAATTGGAGTGAGTGACCCCAAGGATGGACACATATGGCTTGAGTCTGGTCCATATGTTGGTTTCTCTTTGATGTCCTGTACACGTCCTGTGCAAAGGGAGGAACATAGCGCTCCAGTCCCATGTTTGCCATCCAGACATTTGGAGATCAGGCAGTCTGCAGTGCCTTTTATGGCCATCTGACAGCAGTCTGTGTCATCTACATACACTTTGGATGCGATCTGACAGGTGTGGACGAGGCAGTCTGTCTGCGCTCCGACACTGCTAGCCACGCCTCTTTTCCTCCTGACTGCGTTGGATTATGGCAATTTTTGCCGTGTCAGCATGGCTCTGGCAAATTCTTGCTATGTGTGACGGTGGCTTTAGTCATGACTCTTTTGAAACATGAGGGTAATACCTTCTAATGGATTTCAAATACTCTTCTAATGAGTGTTCACTCGTGTCACACTGGTCTCTTTCATATGACAAAGGGTGTTGTGTGGGCCGCCAGAGGAGGAGGTACTGCTGGCCCACCACCAGAGGGTGCCCTGCCTGAAGTACGGGCTTCAGGCACGAGAGGGCGCTGCCGCCACGGACACAGCCGGGGGTGACAGCTGTCACTCATTATCTCTTGACAGCTGTCACCCATCTACACTTCATCATCCCACTCCATAAAGACCGGACGTCATCTCCACCTCGTTGCCGAGATATCGTCTACCTTAGGAGGTAACCTTCTCAGCCTGCATATCCAGATAAGTGGTTACTCAGACACTGCACAAGTGTGTGTTAGAGGTGGAGGTGGAATTCCCACCGTTGTTGTTACTGGGTGTTCACACACCCACATCTTATTGTCTCTGCTCCTCGCCAGCAGTACCAGATCTGACACGCGGAGACAGTGGCCACCTGGGGTGTTCGGGATTTGATGGCTCCAGTATTCTCCAGGTTCGGTGGCAGAGGAAATCATGTGGTTCCGGTTCTTCTCAGGACAGACGTCCTCTATCCTCGAGCCTGCCCACACGTCACCTTTGCTAATTGACTATTGTACATATTCTGTAATCTGCTGTGTTTGGTTGTGCTTTTCACAACAGTAAAGTGTTCATATTTGACTCTTTCATTGTCCGTTCATTTACGCCCCCTGTTGTGGGTCCGTGTCACTACACTTTCACAACAAAGGGTGTACGTTCGATATGCACTCTGGACTGCGCAGACATGCAGTAGCCCCCCCAGTCTGCTCAGAATTTGGTTGATGAGTGTGAATGCTCTGGGTTGTGGCTGTGGCCAGTCTGCTGGCGAATTTGGGCTGATTTGCAGGGGTGGTCTGTGATGCATTCTAGCTGAACTCGGATGCAACTGCTTGTTGTGTGATTAAAAAAAATGCCTGAGCGCCAGATGTAACTGATGCCACTGTTCAGTTTAAAGATTGTTCCTATTATTTCAACCTGGATAATACAGCCTTTAATTCATCCAACACCTTACTTACCTAATCCCGTTATGTAGGGCAGCAACAAAGGTTCTCCATTTCTGTCAAACTTAAGCAGTCTTTTCAATTGTACCCCAGGTATGGCCCATCGTTTGTATTTCTGCTTCCACAGTCCTTCTCCATATGTTTTTTGGTCTCCCACATTTGCATTTTCCCTCTTGTTTCAAATGAAATGTTGTTTTGATGATGGTTTGTCTTATTTCTGATGGCAGGCATTATTATTACATGGAAATGTTTTTTTTCCCATTCTTGAATATCTTGACCTTGTAGACAATCTTTCTCTCCCTTCCCATTCACACCAACACATGCAAGTGAAAACTGATTGATTACACAGTTTTGCCAATCAAGTAGGTCTGAAAATAAACAAAACAAAATCAGGAGTAATGATCAGAATGCAACACTATTGCAAGTAAACACAGAAGACCTTCCAGTTGCAGAAAACTTTACCTAGTTGGTATATACACAGGAAACTCACCAGTGTTACATTAACACTGACAGTGTACATATGGTCCCATTCTGACCAGAGTAGGACCGTATGTACACTGGCAGTGTCAATTTAACACAGAAAGTGTTAGTTTTACACTGGTGATTTCACTGTGTAGTGAGCAATGATACAGGAGTAGGACTCCAGATTAAAATAGACTGAATAAAGCCAAAAACATTTTTAGATCCCTTATCAATATCTGGAAATCATGACAGTACAGTGACAACACCAATTTGAAACTATAGCAGTGCTGTGTTCTGTCAACTCTTTTGTATAGATTGGAATGCTGGAGTAATGGATCATCCAGACTCATCCATTACCCAGGCCGAAGTCACCGAGGTGGTTAGAAAGCTCCTCGGTGGCAAGGCTCCTGGGGTGGATGAAATCCGTCCTGAGTACCTTAAATCTCTGGATGTTGTGGGACTGTCTTGGCTGATATGCCTCTGCAGCATCACGTGGCGGTCGGGAACAGTGCCTCTGGACTGGCAGACCGGGGTGGTGGTCCCTCTGTTTAAGAAGGGGGACCGGAGGGTGTGTTCCAACTACAGGGGGATCACACTCCTCAGCCTCCACAGTAAGGTCTATTCCAGAGTACTGGAGAGGAGAATTCGACCAATAGTCGAACCTCGGATTCAGGAGGAGCAGTGTGGTTTTCATCCTGGTCGCGGCACACTGGACCAGCTCTACACGCTCCATCGGGTGCTCTAGGGTTCATGGGAGTTCACCCAACCAGTCCACATGTGCTTTGTGGATGTGGAGAAGGCGCTCGACCGTGTCCCTCGGGGCACCCTGTGGGGGGTCCTCCGGGAGTACGGGGTCTGGGGTCCTTTGCTAAGGGCTATCCGGTCCCTGTACGACCGCAGCAGGAGCTTGGTTCGCATTGCCGGTAGTAAGTCAAACCTGTTTCCAGTGCATGTTGGCCTCTGCCAGGGCTGCCCTTTGTCACCGGTTCTGTTCATTATCTTTATGGACAGAATTTCTAGGCGCAGCCAGGGTGTACAGGGGGTCTGGTTTGGGAACCACAGAATCTCATCTCTGCTGTTTGGAGACGATGTGGTTCTGTTGGCTTCGTCAAATCAGGATCTTCAGCGTGCACTGGGGCAGTTTGCAGCTGAGTGTGAAGCCTCCAGGATGAAAATCAGCACCTCCAAATCCGAGGCCATGGTTCTCGACCGGAAAAAGGTGCTTTGCCCTCTTCAGGTCGGTGGTGTTGTGTGGGCCGCCAGAAGAGGATGTACTGCTGGCCCACCACCAAAGGGCGCCCTGCCTGAAGTGCGGGCTTCAGGCACGAGAGAGTGCTGCCGCCACGGACACAGCCGGGAGTGACAGCTGTCACTCATTAATTCCTGACAGCTGTCACACATTCTTCATCATCGCACTCCATAAAGACCAGACGTCATCTCCACCTCATCGCCGAGATATCATACTTCATTGGAGGTAATATCCTCAGCCGTTTGTGTCTTTTGCAATATATCTGTATATTGTGAGTGTTTGCAGGAGTACCGGTTCCTTTTTCTGTGGAGGCTGAGTGAGTGCAGGACGGCACTCTTTTCCCCTGAGGAATCACTGCGGTACTCTGCAACATATTGAGTGAGAGGTGGAGGTGGCATTCCCACCGCTGTTGTTACTGGGTGTACACACACCCACACTTGACTGTCTTTGTTCTTCGCCAGCAGTACCAGATCCGACAGTCGGGGACGGTGATCACCTGGGAATTCGGGACTTGGCGGCTCCAGTATTCACCAGGTTCTGTGGGGGCGGAAATCGTGTGGTTCCGGCTCTTCTCAGGACAGACGTCTTCTATCCTCGAGCCTGCCCACACGTCACCTTTGTAATTTGACTGTAATTATATTCTGAGATTGTCTGTATGTTCGTTGTGCACGTTTCACAACATTAAATTGTTACCTTTTGGCTCATCTATTGACCGTTAATTTGCGCCCCCTGTTGTGGGTCCGTGTCACTACACTTTCACAACAGGTGGAGTGTCCTTACCTCAAGTGGAGGAGTTCAAGTATCTCGGGGTCTTGTTCACGAGTGAGGGACGGATGGAGCGTGAGATCGATAGACTGATCGGTGCAGCATCTGCAGTGATGCGGTCGCTGTATTGGACCTTCGTGGTGAAGAGAGAGCTGAGTAGGGGGGCAACGCTCTCGATTTACCGATCGATCTACGTTCCGATCCTCACCTATGGTCATGAGATTTGGCTCATGACCGAAAGAACGAGATCGCGAGTACAAGTGGCCGAGATGAGTTTACTCCGCAGGGTGGCTGGGCGCTCCCTTAGAGATAGGGTGAGGAGCTCGGTCACTCGGGAGGAGCTCGGAGTCGAGCCGCTGCTCCTCCATGTTGAAAGGAGCCAGTTGTGGTGGCTTGGGCATCTTTTCCGGATGCCCCCCGGACGCCTCACTGGAGAGGTGTTCCGGGGACTTCCCATCGGGAGGAGGCCCCGGGGAAGACCCAGGACACGCTGGAGGGACTACATCTCTTGACTGGCTTGGGAACGCCTTGGGGTTCCACCGGAGGAGCTGAGGGGAGGTGTGTGTGGATCGGGAGGTCTGGGCGGCTTTGCTTGAGCTGCTGCCCCCGCAACCCGACTCCAGATAAAGCAGAAGAAAATGGATGAATGGATGGATGGATGGAATGCTGGAGGATGACAGAGAAAGACCTTAACAAATTATCAACATTCCATCCAAAAAATATATCAGCAGAATATTGTGCAACTTCTGGCAAAGAACCACCTCCAGTGAAGACAGGCTCAGACAATCCAACCAAAAAACCATGAGCACAATCTTGATTAGAAGACATTGGAAGTGGATTGTCATATCATGACATTCAACAACATTTGAATTAAAAATGGATTTCTCACCTTACTGATGAACGTGAATTGTGGTTGGTGAGCAAAGCTGCAAAATATTCTTGTTGTTAATATTGCCTGTTAGTATTAGCTGTTGTCGCCATAAAAATATTGTCATGCATGCAGTATGATTGATTGATAAATCCCCTATTGCATAATTCATCTGGATGGGACAGATTTTATATGGGGAGGTGGGGGTCACGTAGTTATTACCAGAGTTCTTAAGTCTGCGCCATTTCAGTCTGTTTTACAGACCACATGCATCCATGCCAGTATTCCTTCGGTTTTTACCTTCTGTAAATCAACCCATAGACATATTACTTCAGGTTATGCTAATCTCAAGTGAATACATGCGTCTGTGGAAAAGGAGTTTTCTGCCATTTATCTCAAGCATGGAAGCACATAAACACACATTTGGATAACACACTGAGCATCCTTGGATCACTTGCTTTTTTTAATATGCATAATGTCTGTGAATTCCACAGTGTGCATGCAAATAAAAAATAAAGCCCAAAGGCAGTGGGACCGGACACACCTGTTTGTGCCTGTATGAGAGGTACTAGGACCACCTGCTCTGATTTGGGTAAAGGAGCCTATGCTGGTCGGCTGAATCCCTGCAGCCAATTTTTCATTCATTTACTTTTTAAAGGGAAGCTGACAGAAATGTTGAAGGTATATTAAAATTACTGTAGAGATGAATCCATTCTTTCAAAGTGGAATGAGAACAAATAAAAATGCGCAGAAGCATGGTAATTTCTCTCTCCCTCTCTCTCTCATTTTTTTTAAATACCCACTCGGACATTCATGACAAGCTTTTTATCCCACTCTATTCTGTCATAATAAATATTACATTACTTTACCTCCTTATATAAAGCTAATCTTATCTGAATAGGGTTAAACTCTGTAATGTTTCAGTAGCATAACCTGTTATTGTGTGTGAGGGAGCACTTTTTCTCAATACAAAAGTCACATTGTTTTGACATAGACAGGATGCAAACTCACAATTTCCAAAATGTTGAGGTGGATGTTCTGTCCAGTCGGCCAAAACCTGGGCTTTGGCCTGAGTGACCAGAGTATCCTTTGGTTGTCGGGGGAGTGAGGCCTTTTGACTACTATGTCGTAGCGATTTCTGTCTGTCTGTCTGTCCATCCCAGAAAGTGTTCTGAAATCAACTCCTCTCAAATTTTTAGGAGGAATTTCATGAAACTTGGTACAAGTCCTTGTTATAGGTAGGTAATATGCATATTATCATATCGTTCGAATTGGGTCCATTTACCAGAGTGATGCACCTTGATTAACAAATGTAGACTCCATCAGTTTCATGAGTGGGTGCTTGCATTCTGAAATCAACTGCTCTCACTTTTTTATTTTGTCAAACGTGGTAAAATTCCTTGTTATAGGTTGGTAATACACATATTGTAATATTGTACAAGATTGCTGGCAAGGCAATGTCACCCTAACGGGAGAAGACTCTGATGCCATTATTTTTTTTACAGGTACATGTGATGGCTTCTAATTGCAAAAAGTGATGGTTGATTGGTCATCCAGAGGAGAACATTACTGGAAGTCATCTCCCCTTTTTGCTTGTTTGGAGAAAATTGTTGCTTTGTGGAGAACCCCTAAACAATGTCAGATTACATACAATAAAATGTGGCCCAGAACTTTTACAGTTGTAGGCAAAAGTTTGAGCACCCCTGATAATTTTCATGAGTTTCCTTTATAAATCTTTGGTTGTCTGGATCAGAAGTTTCAGTTAAATATATCATATAGCAGACAAACACACTGATATTTGATAAGTGAAATGAAGTTTCTAGTATTTACAGAAAGTTTGCGAGAATTATTTAAACAAAATTAGGGAGGTGCATAAATTTGGGCACCCTTGTCATTTTATTGATTTGAATACATTCAGCACTAATTATTGTAACACAAAATTGGTTTGGTAAGCTCATTAACCCTTGACCTCCTTACACAGGTGAATCCAGTCATGAGAAAGGGTATTTAAGGTGGCCATTTGCGAATGTTTCTCCTCTTTGCATCTCTTCTAATGAGTGGCAACATGGGAGCCTCTAAACAACTCTCAAATGACCTGAAAACAGAGACTGTTCAACATCTTGGTTTAGGGGAAGAATACAAAAAGCTATCAGAGATTTCAGCTGTTAGTTTCCACTGTGAGGAACATAGGGAGGAAATGGAAGACCACAGGCACACTACTAGTTAAGGCCCGAAGTGGCAGGCTAAGAAAAATGTCAGATAAGCTGAAGTGAAGGATGGTGAGAACAGTCATATTCAACCCACAGACCTGCTCCAAAGACCTACAACATGATCTTGCTGCAGATAGTGTCTCTGTGCATCATTCAACTATATAGCGCACTTTGCACAAGGAGATGCTGGATGAGAGAGTAATGTATGTTAAACTAACTGCATGTAAATCCAGCTATTTTATTTAGAGTAATGCAGAAGAAGCCTTTTCTGTGTACACACCACACACAGTCTCTTGAGGTATGTTAAAGCACATTTGGACAAGCCAGCTTCATTTTGGAATAAGGTGCTGTGGACTGATGAAACTAAAATTGAGTTATTTGGACATTACAAGGAGTAGTATGCATGACTGAAAAAGAACACAGCAAAACAAGCAAAACACTTGCTACCTACAGTAAAATTCGGAGGTGGTTCCATCATGCTGTGTGGCCAGTGCAGGTACAAGGAATCTTGATAAAGTTGAGGGTCACATGGATTCCAGTCAATATCAAAAGATTCTTGAGAACAATGTTCAAGAATCAGTGACAAAGTTGAAGTTGCGCTGGGGCTGGACCTTTCAAAAAGACGACCCTAAACACTGCTCAAAATCTACTAAGGCAGTGGTGTCCAAACTGTTCCAGAAAGGGCTGAGAGGGTGCAGGTTTTCCTTGCAGCCACTGACTTCAGCAGGTGATTTCACTGATTAACATCCCTTTGAACATGTGGAATGAGTTCATCAGTGTCTTTTTATGCTTTTTACTCTTTTAGTTCATGTTATTAGTATTGGAGCGGGCTGCGGCCTCAACTTCACCTAAATTCTGGGTCTTTTAGTGAAGCTTAGGGCTAGCGGCTGGCGATCACCTTAGTATTTCTTCTGTTTTTCTTGTTGATTAATGCTGGCAAATTATACAGTATTTTTTGTCTTTCTGATGCCTGATTCTGTTTTTTCTCTGTTTTCTCTGTTTAGGTTTAAGAGATGGGAGTTGTGTTTGTGTTGGCGATCCTCCTGTCCTGTGCACCAACAGCAATTCTTGTATATTCGTCCGTGAATTGTTCTGTGAATTGTTCTGTGAATTATTTCTGTAATTTATGTTTGCAGCATGGCCCAAGCAGAGGGTCACCCCTTTGAGTCTAGTCTGCTTGAGGTTTCTTCCTCAGAGGGAGTTTTTCTTTACCACTGTTCCTCTGGGGGTTGGTAAGGTTAGACCATACCTGTGTGAAGCGCCTTGAGGCAACTCTGTTGTGATTTGGCGCTATATAAAGGAAAATAAATTGAAATTGAAATTGAAAAATGGTGACAAAGGTGAATTTCAGTTTGTACAGGGGTCAAAAGATAAAGTTCCTTCAATTTTGGTGATGCAAAAGTGATGCAGATTGTTGGTTGAGCTAATAGGATTAATAAATGGAATAGTTTTGATTGTGTTGAATGTTTGGTCTCCAAAGTAAAGGTTAAACAAGGTAAAAAAATTGGATTCTATGACATGTGACATATGTTACCCCGTAACATGATAACTAAGCATGATACATGGTCCAAACTATTCCTTTTTAAAACCCTGTTAACTCAACTAATTATTTGCATCATTTTTTGCAAAAGTTGGAACAACTTTAATTTTACTTGGTACTTGGTACTTTGGTAAAGCACAATTTTAATTTTGGTGCTTGTATCACCATTTGCAAGATTTTGCTCTAAATGTTCTCTTAGCTGCTGCACTAATATATATTCATCAATTCACTTAAATGTTTACTTTCCACAGTCATTTCCTTAGCAGGATGATGCACCATTGTCAAGGTTGGGTAGGATTACTTTGAAAGAATACATGTGGATTACATGTATGTATGTACATACATTTGGATTACTTGTAATCTGATTACTTTTGGATTACATTTCAAAGTAATCCTACCCAACCTTGACCATTGATACATGAAAGATCTTACCCTCAGTGTTTGTAAATCTGTAAATATTTTTGGAAAAATGAGCTGAGCTGTAATGCATTTTTGATCTACTTTACTACTTTACTACTTTCATTAAGATGTGTCTGCTTAAAAAAAAAAAACTTCTCCACTTCTCCAGCTACAAGTATTACATGGAAATACAATTTGTTCAGCATTGTAGACAAGAGGACACAGGTTTTCAATGGTTTTGATGGCACCAGAGGGGATCCTAACAAGTAATGAGTACATTTTGTCATTTAAAACTTTGGCAGCACTGATGGAAAGAGTCTTTAATGTTCCTCATGTGTGTTATTCCAACAAAGCACCTTGATTAACTTGAACTATCCATTTATCAGAGTTTGTCTGTCAGAGGACAAGACTTAGAATATGTCTTTGTAGTGGTGGAGCAGGATTGTATTAGTGCTGTTGTTTATGGCTGTTCATCATAACAATTAAAATAGCACTGAGCAGCAATGTTAAGATGAGCATTGGTGTTTTGTTGTTGTTTTTACAACAGTGGGGATGTCCATTAATCCATGTAATTTCATTTAGGTTAACATTTTTTCCTCTTTGAAATGACCTGTCTCAGCTGAAACATTCTTACATTTACTGTCTGTAAGAAGTACCTTTTCAATGTTTCATTCAACTAGAAGGATCCAAAACTTTTCAAAATCATGTTTTAATGCCAGCTGGCTGTTTATTAAAGGTCTAACTATTTTAATTTAGAAAATGGACAACAAGGGAACAGAGCTATATTTCAAATGGGCCGCTATTATGATCCTGGGTGACAGTCAAATACTGAATGGAACATTGGGTTTCAGCTGCACTTCAAGCACGACAGTATGGAACTCAAAAATGGCATTTCTGCATCCTTTTTGGGGGAACTGTTTATTGCAGAAAACCTATTCATAGAATTTTTATGAAATTTGATATAGACATTCTTTGAGTTACTGTCTCTCCATGGTTAGTTGGACTTCCTGACTAAATCCCTGTCATTTGTCCACAGTGAATGGCATTCCTTCACCAGACTCACTGGCTCCCAGTAGCTGTTAGCATGTCATTCCACGTCATGGCTGTCTTGATAACAGAGATCACAGCTGTTACTTGCCGTCATGCTTTTTCCGATTCTCCGTGAGATTTTGTAGACAGCAAGGCTTTAGCTTTATTAATAACTGCCCTTTGTTCTGGGGCCACCATGGCTTGCTGATGCCGGACGGCCTCCACCCTACTGGGGAAGGCACTGCCATCTTGTCTGTAAACATAGATAGAGCTCTACACTGAGGTCTTTAGTCTGGGTCTCATTAACATGAGATCACTGTCCTCAAAATCATTGTTGATTAATGATCTAATTATTGATCATCACTTAGATATGATTGGGTTATGGGAAACCTGGCTTAAACTTACAGCTGTCCTCCCCTTAAATGAAGCCTGCCCACCGGCATATACATTTTGTCACGTCCCTCGTGATGTGAAGCAAAGCGGGGATGTTGCTCTTATTTATAAATCTAGGTTTAGCTTATTAGCTGTTGGGGGTCACAAATATAACTCCTTTGAGCATCTGATTCTCTGCTCTGCTCAGGATAAGAATAAAAATCAGCCATATTACTTTGTCACTGTATATAGGCCTCCTGGCCCATATTCTAAATTCTTAGATGAATTTGGTCCATTCGTCGTAACTTGTCAACTAGTGCAGATAACATTCTGATCATTGGTGACTTTAACATTCATATAAATAAGTCTTGTGATCCCTTCTGCAAATCATTTATGGAAATTGTGGCTGCATTAGGATTTCGGCATTGCATTCGGGACTCAACACACATTAATGGCAATACCCTGGATTTGGTTCTTGCACGTGGTATTGCTGTCACGAATATTGACATCATGCCTCTTACATCAGTGGTCTATGATCACTCACTTATTAAGTTTACAGTTTCGCTGCCATGTTAAGTGGAACAAAAACCTTATATATCACTATGGCGATGCATCAACTCCTCAACTAAGACTGAACTTGAAGCTAGACTGCCGGATGTCTTAGCTTCACATTTGGCAAATACCCAGTCAGTAGACAGTCTTGTGGATAGTTTAAACTCAGTGCACCACCTGTGTTAAAACCGGGCTCCCCCAAAACACAGTCACCTTGGTTCAGTGATTACCTGCATGACCTCAAGCATAAGGTTAGAGGTTTAGTAGAGAAGCTTGAATCTTCGACTGGACTGGGTTGCTTGACGTGAGGACGTTTCGCTTCAAATCACAGAAGCTTCCTCAGCTAAAATTCTTGCTCTGGTAGTCTGACTTCTGTCTTGACTCTTGTAGAGAAGAATAAACCAGAAGCCAACAAAAGCTGGAGTTTTTTTTAACCTAACCAGACCCCACCTACCGAGAGGCTGACTGCTATAGGCTAGTGACTAAACAATAGCTCTAATTAGCACCTATTGTGCTCTAGTTAGCACTCTCCTAATGACAGGACGGAAGCCTCCCCTGATGGCTCCCTTGATGACTCTCTCCTGATGACGTGAATGACTCATTACCATGAACAAAAGACTGAAACTGCTTTGACCTGAGTACCACATTGTAAAAAGGGGACAAAGCGTGTCTGAGACCCGCTCTGCGGTTAAGGCTGGGTTTCAACTGTTTTACAAAGAATGCTTCCTTGACACCTTTCTCAAACCATTTCTTCTCTCTGGCTAAGATTTTAACTTCCTTGTCCTCAAACGTGTGGTTAGTGTCTTTCAGGTGGAGATGAACTGCAGACTGAGGTCCACTGGCGACCTCTCTGAGGTGCTGGTATAGCCTCTTGTGTAAAAGTTCTTCGTCTCACCTATGTAGTAGCAAAGCTGCTCTGTGTCACACAACACGGAGCAGCTTACCCTTGTATTGTGGTTTGTCAGCCCTCTACCTCAGGAGATGTTGTTTTAAGTTGTGTTGAGTGATATTTTTTTAAACAAAAATGGTGATTGTGATAATAAAGTACACTCAACAAAAATATAAACGCAACACTTTTGGTTTTGCTCCCATTTTGTATGAGATGAACTCAAAGATCTAAAACTTTTTCCACATATACAATATTACCATTTCTCTCAAATATTGTTCACAAACCAGTCTAAATCTGTGATAGTGAGCACTTCTCCTTTGTTGAGATAATCCATCCCACCTCACAGGTGTGCCATACCAAAATGCTGATTAGACACCATGATTAGTGCACAGGTGTGCCTTAGACTGCCCACAATAAAAGGCCACTCTGGTGCAGTTTTATCACACAGCACAATGCCACAGATATCGCAAGATTTGAAGGAGCGTGCAATTGGCATGCTGACAGCAGGAATGTCAACCAGAACTGTTGCTCGTGTATTGAATGTTCATTTCTCTACCATAAGCCGTCTCCAAAGGTGTTTCAGAGAATTTGGCAGTACATCCAACCAGCCTCACAACCGCAGACCACGTGTAATCACACCAGCCCAGGACCTCCACATCCAGCATGTTCACCTCCAAGATCATCTGAGACCAGCCACTCGGACAGCTGCTGGAACAATCGGTTTGCATAACCAAAGAACTTCTGCACAAACTGTCAGAAACTGTCTCAGGGAAGCTCATCTGCATGCTCGTCTTCCTCATCGGGGTCTCCACCTGACTCCAGTTCGTCGTCGTAACCGATTTGAGTGGGCAAATGCTCACATTCGCTGCCGTGTGGCACATTGGAGAGGTGTTCTCTTCACGGATGATGCGAAGGAGATGTGTTGCACTGCATGAGGCAAATGGTGGTCACACCAGATACTGACTGGTATCCCCCTTTTGGGAAGGTGTCGTAGCACGGACCCACAACAGGGGGCGCAAATGAACGGACAATGAGTAAGCCAAAAGGTAACAATTTAATGTTGTGATATTACACAACGAAACGTGTCTTAATCTCACAGTCAATAAACACCAGGTGAAGTGTGGGCAGGCTCGAAGATAGAAGACGCCCGACGAGAGAGAAGCCGCGTCCCACACGGCTTCCACCACCAACGGCCTGAAGAACAGTGGAGCCGCCAAGTCCCGAGTCCCCAGGTGGCCTCTGTCTTCGACTGTCGACCCTGGTACTGCTGGCAGAAAGCAGAAATATGATGTGTGAGTGTGAGTCCGCACACTCAGTAATATATAGTCCAGATACCGTTAGGAGGGAGCACCTCCACCTCCAAATCACACACACTCGTGCAGCTCCTGTTTGTCCCTCTTCTGGGTCTTCACAGGATTACGGCTGCAAACAGACATAAGTCACAGTTTAAATTCAGCAGAGAAATTACCTTGGTTCTGGTAGTCGATTTCTCGGCGGGGAGGTGGAGTTGCAGTCCGGCTTATATAGTAGTGTAGATGAGTGACAGCTGGAGTGATGAGTGACAGCTGTCACTTCCTCTGGGTCTGGCGCCCTCTCGTGCTTGGAGCCCGCACTCCAAGCAGGGCGCCCTCTGGTGGTAGTGGGCCAGCAGTACCTCCTCTTCAGCGGCCCACACAACAGGACCCCCCCCTCAACGGGCGCCTCCTGGCGCCCGACCGGGCTTGTCCGGGTGTCGTCTGTAGAAATCGGCCAGGAGGGCCGGGTCCAGGATGAAGCTCCTCTTCACCCAGGAGCGTTCCTCAGGACCATACCCCTCCCAGTCCACTAGATATTGGAACCCCCGGCCCTTACGACGGACGTCCAGGAGCCTGCGGACCGTCCAAGCAGGCTCCCCGTCGATGAGCCGGGCAGGAGGCGGCGTAGGTCCAGGTGCACAGAGGGGCGAGGTGTGGTGTGGCTTGATACGGGACACGTGGAAGACAGGGTGGATCCGCAGTGAAGCCGGGAGTCGGAGCTTCACTGCGGCCGGGTTGATGATCTTGAGGATGGGGAATGGTCCGATGTACCTGTCCTTTAATTTGGGTGAGTCCACACAGAGGGGGATGTCCTTTGTTGACAGCCACACCTCCTGCCCGGGCTGGTATGTGTGGGCCGGGGAACGTCGGCGGTCCGCATGGGTCTTGGCCCTCGTCCGGGCCTTTAACAGGGCAGAGCGGGCGGTCCGCCACACCCGGCTGCACCTCCTGAGGTGGGCCTGGACCGAGGGCACACCGACCTCTCCCTCCACCAGCGGGAACAATGGGGGCTGGAACCCCAAACATGCCTCAAAAGGGGAGAGGCCGGTAGCAGACGAGACTTGGCTGTTATGGGCATACTCGATCCAGGCCAGATGGTGACTCCAGGCCGCCGGGTGCGCGGAGGTGACGCAGCGAAGGGCCTGTTCCAACTCCTGGTTAGCCCGCTCTGCCTGGCCGTTGGTCTGGGGGTGGTACCCGGACGAGAGACTCACGGTGGCCCCCAGCTCCTTACAGAAACTCTTCCACACCTGCGAAGAGAACTGGGGACCACGATCTGATACAATGTCCGATGGTATCCCATGCAGCCGCATGACGTGGTGGACCAGGAGGTCTGCCGTCTCCTGGGCTGTCGGGAGCTTCGGGAGGGCCACGAAGTGGGCCACCTTGGAGAACCGGTCCACTATCGTGAGAATAACGGTGTTGCCCTGGGACGGCGGGAGGCCCGTGATGAAGTCCAGGCCGATGTGAGACCAGGGGCGATGAGGCACTGGCAGGGGTTGGAGGAGTCCCGTCGTCCTCCGATGGTCTGCCTTGCCCCTGGCGCAGATGGTACAGGCCTGGACGTAGTCCCGGACGTCGGTTTCCAGGGACGCCCACCAGAAGCGCTGCTGGACTACTGCCACGGTCCTACGCACTCCGGGATGACAGGAGAGCTTGGACCCGTGACAGAAGTCCAATACGGCAGCTCTTGCCTCTGGTGGGACGTACAGTTTGTTCTTGGGGCCAGTCCCCGGGTCCTGGCTCCTTGTCAGGGCCTCCCGGACGGTCTCCTCCACGTCCCAGGTGAGGGTGGCCACGACAGTGGACTCAGGGATGATGGTCTCGGTGGGGTTCGACAGCCCCGCTTTGGCTTCTTCTTCGTGCACCCGGGACAATGCATCTGGTTTTTGGTTCTTGGTCCCGGGGCGATACGTGATCTGGAAGTCAAAGCGCCCGAAGAACAGAGACCAGCGGGCTTGCCTGGGGTTCAGCCGCTTGGCGGTCCGGATGTACTCCAGGTTCCGATGGTCCGTGACAACCGTGAAGGGCAACGATGCCCCCTCCAGCAGGTGTCTCCACTCTTCAAGAGCCTCCTTCACCGCAAGAAGTTCCCGATTGCCGACGTCATAGTTCCGTTCAGCTGGGGTCAATCTGCGGGAATAAAAGGCACAAGGATGGAGGACTTTATCAGCCTCCACGCTCTGGGACAGCACGGCTCCTATCCCTGAGTCAGAGGCGTCCACCTCTACTATGTACTGGCGATCAGGATCAGGCTGCACCAGAACTGGTGCAGTCGAGAACCGGCGTTTCAACTCCTGGAACGCGGCATCGCACCGATCCGACCAGGCGAAGGGGACCTTGGTGGAGGTCAGGGCAGTCAGGGGGCTAACTACCTGACTGTAACCTTTAATGAACCTCCTGTAGAAATTTGCAAAGCCTAGGAACTGCTGTAGTTTCCTGCGGCTTGTTGGTTGGGGCCAATCTCTCACCGCCGCAATCTTAGCCGGATCAGGGGCGACGGAGTTGGAGGAGATGATGAACCCCAGGAAGGACAAAGAAGTGCGGTGGAACTCGCACTTCTCGCCCTTCACAAACAGCCGGTTCTCCAACAACCGCTGTAGGACCTGACGTACATGCTGGACATGGGTCTCAGGGTCCGGGGAAAAGATGAGTATATCGTCCAGATATACGAAGACGAACCGATGCAGGAAGTCCCGCAAGACGTCATTTACCAAAGCTTGGAACGTCGCGGGGGCGTTAGTGAGGCCGAACGGCATGACCAGGTACTCAAAATGACCTAACGGGGTGTTGAATGCCGTCTTCCATTCGTCTCCCTTCCGGATCCGAACCAGGTGGTACGCGTTTCTAAGATCCAATTTTGTGAAAATTTGGGCTCCATGCAGGGGCGTGAACACTGAATCTAACAGAGGTAACGGGTATCGGTTGCGAACCGTGATCTCGTTCAGCCCTCTGTAATCAATGCATGGACGGAGTCCGCCGTCTTTCTTGCCCACAAAAAAGAAACCAGCACCCATTGGGGAGGTGGAGTTCCGGATCAGCCCGGCAGCTAAGGAGTCCCGGATGTAGGTCTCCATTGATTCGCGTTCCGGACGTGAGAGGTTGTACAGCCTGCTGGACGGGTACTCAGCGCCCGGGACCAAATCGATGGCACAATCATACGGTCGGTGCGGGGGAAGAGTGAGTGCCAGATCTTTGCTGAAAACGTCAGCAAGATCGTGGTACTCCTTTGGCACCGCCGATAGATTGGGGGGAACTTTGACCTCCTCATTAGCCGTAGTGCCGGGAGGAACCGAGGATCCTAAGCACTCCCGGTGGCAGGTTTCGCTCCACTGCGTCACAACCCCAGACGGCCAATCAATCCGGGGATTGTGCTTCACCATCCATGGAAAGCCCAAAATCACTCGGGAGGTAGAAGGTGTTACATGGAACACTATCTCCTCCCTGTGATTCCCAGACACAACCAAAGTCACTGGTTGTGTCTGATGTGTGATTAATGGAAGCAGGGTGCCATCTAGTGCTCGCACCTGCAATGGTGCCGGCAGAGCCACCAGAGGGAGCCCTACTTCCTTTACCCATCTGCTGTCCAGCAGATTCCCTTCAGACCCTGTGTCTATCAGTGCTGGGGCATGAAGGGTTAAATCCCCACAAAGGATTGTTACTGGGATTCGTGCAGATTTGCGGGGTTTTCCCGCGTGCGTGTTATGACCCACCCTTAGCCCAGTTTCTAAGGACGGGCGTTGTTGTTTGACCGTTTTAGGGCAGTCCCTCTGCATGTGCTCGCAAGAGCCGCAGACGAAACACTCCCCGTGGGCCAGCCTCCTTTGTCTGATGTTTGACTTTAATTTGGCCCTACTCGTGTCCCTAGCCTCCTCAGCAGGGGGAGCTGTAGCCACACGGAGCTCTCTGGCAGTGAAGCGTGGGGACGACGTCACCTTGTCGGAACCGGAAGGGGGAGGGACGACTAGTGCCCGGTCATGCCTCCCGGCCTGCTCCCGACGATGCTCATTTAAACGGTTGTCTAAACGTATAACCAAATCGATCAGCCCGTCAAACTCCCGCGGTTCCTCCTTGGCCAGTAGGTGCTCCTTGAGGACCGGGGACAGTCCATTTACAAAGGCGGCGCGGAGCGCAACGTTATTCCAGCCGGACCTCGCTGCCGCGATGCGGAAGCCGACTGCATACTCGTCTGCGCTACGGCGCCCCTGTCTCATCGACAGCAGCACGTTTGAAGCGGTCTCGCCTCTGTTGGGATGATCAAACACTTGTTTGAATTCCCGCGTCTGATGCGTACATGACGGGGCGCTGTGAAAAGACGAGCGAACACTGCATGAGGAAGTCCGCGCACGTCTCGACACAGCCCCCGTACGGTTCCGGAGGGCTTATGTATGCTTCAGGGGACGGTGGGGGGGTTCGTTGAACGACCAGTGGAACGTCTAATACGGGCCCAGGACCAGCCAGAGGAGTGGCTGCAGCAGCGCCCTGATCGCGCGCTTCCACCCTGGCGGTGAGAGCCTCCACCGATTAAGGAGGACATTCTGCTCGGTCACTAATTCTAACCGGGCCTTGAAGGCGGTTAAGATCTGCTGCAGCTCACTCAACCCGCCTCCCGCTGACGCCTGCGCTCCTGGCTCTTCCATTGGCCGTTCAAGCTGGAGTTGACGCCCCTCGGAGTCCATGACGTTGGCCGAGAAATCCTGTTGGGAAGGTGTCGTAGCACGGACCCACAACAGGGGGCGCAAATGAACGGACAATGAGTAAGCCAAAAGGTAACAATTTAATGTTGTGATATTACACAACGAAACGTGTCTTAATCTCACAGTCAATAAACACCAGGTGAAGTGTGGGCAGGCTCGAAGATAGAAGACGCCCGACGAGAGAGAAGCCGCGTCCCACACGGCTTCCACCACCAACGGCCTGAAGAACACCGGAGCCGCCAAGTCCCGAGTCCCCAGGTGGCCTCTGTCTTCGACTGTCGACCCTGGTACTGCTGGCAGAAAGCAGAAATATGATGTGTGAGTGTGAGTCCGCACACTCAGTAATATATAGTCCAGATACCGTTAGGAGGGAGCACCTCCACCTCCAAATCACACACACTCGTGCAGCTCCTGTTTGTCCCTCTTCTGGGTCTTCACAGGATTACGGCTGCAAACAGACGTAAGTCACAGTTTAAATTCAGCAGAGAAATTACCTTGGTTCTGGTAGTCGATTTCTCGGCGGGGAGGTGGAGTTGCAGTCCGGCTTATATAGTAGTGTAGATGAGTGACAGCTGGAGTGATGAGTGACAGCTGTCACTTCCTCTGGGTCTGGCGCCCTCTCGTGCTTGGAGCCCGCACTCCAAGCAGGGCGCCCTCTGGTGGTAGTGGGCCAGCAGTACCTCCTCTTCAGCGGCCCACACAACACCCCCCCCCCCCCCAATAAAACAAAACTGCACCTTTCAGAGTGGCCTTTTATTGTGGACAGTCTATGGCACACCTGTGCACTAATCATGGTGTCTAATCAGCATCTTGGTATGGCACACCTGTGAGGTGGGATGGATTATCTCAGCAAAGGAGAAGTCCTCACTATCACAGATTTAGACTGGTTTGGGAAATGGTAATATTGTGTATGTGGAAAAAGTTTTAGATCGTTGAGTTAATCTCATACAAAATGGGAGCAAAACCAAAAGTGTTGCGTTTATATTTTTGTTGAGTATATTTTGTTCTCATGTACAATGTTTGGCGAAATTCTATCCTAGGTCTTTTGGACCTTTGGATCTATGAAGCTTAAATATGAAAAAGTATCTGTATTGATATCGGTGATACTGGGCCTGTATTTACTTGGTATCAGATCAATACCAAAATTCCCAGTATCGCCCACCTCTACTGGCCAGAACACTTCTGGAATGAATGTATTATTTGTGTTGCACAAAAGTGTTTGAGGATTTTAACCAAGTGTCAGTCAACAGTTTCTGCTTTTTGTGAACATCTCATACAGATTAGGACAAATTTATTAGTTCCCCTACGAAATGTAATGTTTTCTTCAAAAATTTCCCAAGTGTTTTTTTTTAACAGAGCAAGGAATTTTTAACACAGCATTTCTAAACATTAATTCGTTCATTTTCTGCCACTTAGCTGGGTCTAGGTAGCAGTGGCATCAGACCAAGTAGCTCGTCCCACACTTCCCTATCCTCGGCCAAGTCCTGTAACTCTTCCCAAATTATACTGAGGTTTTCGCAAGACAGCTGGGAAATATAATCCCATCCAGCATGTCTTGGGTCTTCCCTGGGGCCTCCTTCCAGTTGGACGTGCCTTGTAGACCTCCCTAGGGAGAGGACCAGGTTTCATCCTCACCAGATGCCTGAACCACCTCAGCTGGCTTCTTTTGATGTGAAGAAGCAGCAGATGTACTCCGAGTCCCTCCTGGATAGTTGATCTTCTCACTCTGTCTCGGAGTGTAATCTCAGATACACAAAAGAGGAATCTAATTTCCATTTCTTGTGTGCGATCTTATTCTTTCAGTTATTACACAAAGTTCATGACCATAGGTAAGGATAGGAGTGTTAATCGATTGGTAAATTGAGAGCTTTGCTTTCTGGCTCAGCAAATTCTTCACCACGATGGTGTGGTACAGTGTCCGTAAGACATCAGATGCTGCCCCAATCCGTCTATCGAGCTCACGCTTATCCCCACTTGTGAACAAGACTCCCTGAGATACTTAAACTCCTCCACTTGGGGACAATCCACTGAGGTGCTGATTCTCATTCCTGTCACTTCACACTTGGCCTCAAACCTGCTCAGTTACATAGGAGCTCACTACCTGATGAGGCCAACAGAACCACATCATCTGTAAAAAGCAGAGATGCAACACTGAGGTCACCAAAGTGGACACCCTCTGGTCAAAGTGGACACCCTCTGCATCTTGAAATCCTGTCCATGAACATCACAAACAGGATTGGTGACAACGGGTAGCCCTGGTGTAGTCCAACACTCACTGGAAACAGGACTGATGTAATGGCACGAATGCGGACACAGCTACTACTTTGGTCATATACTACTGGATGCTCCAGTTCCAGGTGCACTGGCACATCCTCACAGCATAATACTCCCACTGTGGTGTTTCACTGTGTAAATGGTGTTCTTTGGGTTATACACCTCTCCCTTCTTTCTCCAATCATAAGCAATGTCTATTTTGCCAAAGACTTCTAGTTTTGTCTCATCTAACCAAAGGACACTCCTCCAGTATGCATGATCTTTCTCCAGGTTGTCTTTAGAATACTTCAGTCTGGCTTGAATGCATTTCTTCTGCGGAAGTGGAGGTTTTCTTGGTCTGCAACCTCGTAGTCCATTCCTGTCTGGAGCTCTAGTGATTGTCTTCTTTGAGACTGCAATTCCCAACTTGGCAAATTCATTCACTAGTGTCTTGGCAGTTGTTCTGGGGGTCTTTACAGTGCAGCAGATAAGAGAATATTTAGAGCAGAATCCTGCAAATGGTGATAAAAGCATAAAATTCGGCAGAAATAGTCCTCAGACAATCCACTTTTGAAAAAAACGATTGGCCACTTGAATTTTCAGTTGACGTTCAGGTAGAGGTCAATTGAAGAATTACACAGGAGTCAAAATTAAAAGATGCTCCAATCATATTGAAACCTATGCCACATTATTTGCCTGATCATAAAGATTCCAAAAAGGTATGGTTTGGACGGTCTTGTAACTGAATTCTATGGAATTATGGGATCAAAACAGCAAGAATGATGACAAAGGTCAGTGTCGGTTTGTACAGGGGTCAAGAGGTAAAGTTGCCCCAATTTTGATAAAAAGTGATGCAAATTACTAGTTGAGTTAACACGGTTTTAAAAAGGAATAGTTTGGACCATGTATCATCCTTACTTATCATGTTACGGGGTAACATGTCACATGTCATAGAATCCAATAGACGTAGACCTTGTTTGACCTTTACTTTGGAGACCAAGCATTCAACACTGTCAAAACTATTCCATTTATTAATCCTATTAGCTCAACCAATAATTTGCATCACGTTTTACCAAAATTGGAGCAACTTTAACTTTTGACCCCTGTACTGAATGAAACTGAGCTGTCACCGTTCTTGCTGTTTTTATCCCATAACTCCATAGAATTCAGTCACAGATAGTCCAAACTATACCTTTTTGGAATCTTTATGATCAGGCAAATAATGTGGAATATTTTTCAATATAATTGGAGCATCTTTTAATTTTGACCTCTGTGTAATTCTTCAATTGACCCCTACCTGACCACCGATTGAAAAGTCAAGTGGCCAATCGTTTTTTTCAAAAGAGGAGTGTCTAAGGAATATTTCTGCTGAATTTGATGCTTTTATTACCATTTGCATGATTGTTTCAGTTATCTGCTGCACTATTAGACACATTTCTCACTAGTATTCTTTCCAGTCTTTGAAATCTTTTGCTTCTTATCTCTGCCAGGCTTGTTCTGTACTGTGTGGCTCTCTTTGAATTTCTTGTTGATACGTCTCACTCCAGTTCTTCAAACTTGTAAATGCTGTGAGAACTCTTTCTGCTTTGTGACCATCAACAATTCTTTTTCTCATGTCTAAACAGATTTCTTTTGTTTGTGGCATGACGCTTTCTCAAGTGACAGCTCTAAAGCTTACTGAAGTTTTCATGCGTGTACATTGGACGGTAACCCTCAGTTTTAATTTGATTTTGCAAGGTTTGAGCATTACAATGTTAAAGCACATCATTACACAGTGGTGGTTTATGTTATGATTCAACAAAAAGGTCAGTTCTTAAGGGGGCTAATAGTTTTGACCCTGGTAGTTTTTGGGTTTTGTGAAATAATTTTGTTTCTGTGTGCAAACTAAAATAATGTAAGCAACCAAAATAAAACTGTTGGGAAAGTGAAAGCACAGACCCACGTTAGGGGGCGCAAATGAACGGTCAATAGGAGTACGAACAAATAACAATTTATTATGCAAAGTGCAAACAAAGGTCAAAATATGCTTAGTCCAATTCACAACAAAATGGTGACACGTGGGCAGGCCCGAGGGTAGGAGACGCCTATCCAGAGAAGAGCCGGAACCCACAAAACCCCACCGCCAACCAGAGGCCTGCAATACACCAGAGCCACCAAGACCTGACTCCCCCAGGTGGCCACCGTCCGAGGCTGCTGGACCGGTACTGCTGGCAGGAGCAAAAAACAGGTTAGGGTGGGTGAGTGTTCACCCAGCAAACAGTCAGCAACTCACAGTTATCCTCTTGGAGGAATAAATCCAGATACTCCCAGAGTGCAGCGGAAAAACTGGAGGACGGGCAGTGTCAAAGGTTATACTCAGTAAGTCAGAAGTGAGGAGTGGAGTCGCCAACTCCTCCGACTTCCACAAACTCGGCTACGAGGTGCAAGTATAAGTCACAACTGCAAAGACTTCAGTTACAATGAATGTGCGAACGGCACAAAACTGCTGAGATAGTTTACCTGTAAGGTAAGCTGATAACTCGGCAGAGTTATGGTGTCCTTCCCAGGCTTTTATGGAGAAGATAATGATGATGGGAAACAGCTGCCAGCCTAACGGTGCACCTGGTAGAACCAAAAAAGGCCAGTGTGCCCTCCAGAGCCCAAAAGATGCCAATATGGCAGGGCGCCATCTGGTGGTGGTCTAGCAGTACCTCCTCTTCAGTGCCTCACATAACAAAAACTAGGCTGTTTAGCAATGCTGTATTGAAAATTCCTTGCTCTATTTAAAAAGCACTTGAGAAAACTTTAAGGGCCCCTTCACACATAGTATAAAGTTTGGTTGACGTCTGGTTGATTACAGCGAATCAGCATGAAACAGTTTGAAATTAGCGCACCACAAAACATCGTGCCGACAGGTAGGTGTGCACGAACCCAGACGTGCACTCGGTGGCTTTCATTCGAGCAGGAACAGTGCCAGGTGCAGCACATGGCGCTGCTTATGTGGAAGAAATAAAAAATAAAACCTAGTCAGTACCTGTGGGATCACATTGCGCCTCTTATGTGAAAAAAACCACACACACACACACAAAAAAAAACACGACCCACTGGATGCGAACCCGCGCTGTCCAAAAGCTCTGATTACCAGTCAGAGACTTTACCACTGAGCTACAAAGCTGTTCTTTGAAAGCTGCAGGATGTGCCTCATATTAGGAAGGACATGGAAGTATTACAAAAAAAATTTAAATCACACATCATATAAAAACACTGCATTTATCAAGCGAGCAATACAAATATGATCCATTCAGTTCCTCTGTAAATGACCCATGGTCACAGACATACAGTCATGAAATGACATGAATGAGAAGCAGTTCGCTTGTCTCATTCATGTCCACGTCTGCTGGCACATCTCCAACCGGCCGCGCGTGTGTCTTGTGGACGATGCGCCGCAGGACACCGCGTCATGTGGAACAGAGCTCACGTGGGTGACGTGATAGTGACATCACCTGCTGCGTGTTCTGATGTGACGGTCGGTTTCAACCTGTGCTGTGCGCGCGCTCGTTCGCTGCAGAATGTCACCACAGTGATATATATGTTTTTATTTATGTCCACTTGATAACAGCAGACATGCACGTCACAGTGGGCAGTTGTTTGTCCTTGTCCGTCCAAACACAGTACCTGGTGTCCAGCTGGAATGTCCAGATCCACAGTTTTCCACACCTGCTTCAGTGGGAGGACACACCTCCTGTCATCTCAGTGCACACACCAAAGCCACACTTGTGTGGGACCTAGACAGATTTCTCTGCGAGTACGAAAGTGATTGCCTGCAGTCTGCTGTCGTGCCAAGAGTGCGACTGGCCACACATTTTCTAAGTGCCATGCGAGCGGTGTTAGATGTTTGTGCGTGTCACCTGGAATTTGGCTGGCACCTGCTGCGAGACAGTGTGATGGGTTCGCACAGCGCACACTCTGTCTTTCAGGGGCTTGTGTGTGCAAGTAACATTACACTAAGTGTGCACTTCGTCCAAAGTTCGCACTATGTGTGAAGGGGCCCTAAAGAAAATGTTAAATTTCATGGGGACTCTAGTTTTTTAAATTGTAGAACTAGGTATGGTAAAACTTGCAGAATAAAGATAAGCTGAATATTTAAACATAGTATACAAATATTAGTTTTCTGATACAATTTTGTGATTCTAAGTACAGTATCTCTGTAGTTTACATTTCTGTTTGTGGTGAAACCTGGCATCTTTGATAGCTTAATAAATATTGTTTTGTTCAACATAACTTCATATTTTGTGAATATATTAATGAAGTAGTATAATTCTTTATATTGCAGACCTGAGCAATATCCATTTGAAATACTGGTGTGAAATGATTTTTTAATTTCTTTTAGAAAAATTGTCACCAAAATTGTACTATAACATGAAAAATAAAGACCAAAATTTGAAAGGTCTGATGTGCTTCAATGTGGAAATACACAGGGCCACAAGTGCTTCAAAGCATAAATTAATTTTTTATTTTATTAATTTTCTAGGTTTCATCAAGCTGTCAACTCACTAAGAAATATCCAACTGTGTCTCTTCTTTTATAGCAGTTAAATGCATCTCATACCTAAGAACGCCTGAAAATTTCATGCGTCAAGCATGAATAGATCAAACGTAATGACGTTGAACTCATCATCATTTTCTGCACCACTCTGTTTGCATTTAAATCAGTCACACCACATTTTTAATGTCCAGGTATCTTAAAAACCAATAAAGACATAAGGCTGAAATTTTTGTTATTTTGTTGACTGGGAATAATTGTTGGGAAAGTGTAAGTACACAGACCCACAACAGGGGGCGCAAATGAACGGACAATGGAATAGGTCAAATAACACACTTTACTGTTGTGAATATGCACAACAAGTACAACAGATTACAATAATGGACAAAGTCAAATTCACACAGGTGTCGTGTGGGCAGGTTCGAAGATAGGAGACGCCTCTCCAAAGTAGAACCGGAACCACACGGTTTCCTCCGCCACCAGACCCCGGGAATACTGGAGCCGCCAAGTCCCGAACTCCCAGGTGGCCACTGCCTCCGCGTGTCGGACCTGGTACTGCTGGCGAGGAACAAAGGACAATTAAAGGAGGGCGCGTTCGCACCCAGGAATCCGAACAGCAGGTAAGTTACCTCCACCTCTCGTTGGAAAATACTCTCAGAGCAAAGCACAAAAGTCACAAAGATCACTGTTAAACAGTCAGCTGAGCACGTTACCTTCTCGGTAGAAACGATATCTCGGCAAAGAGGTGGAGACGTCGTCCTGCTGATATACTCCTGCCGATCAGATGATTGGTAACAGCTGTTGCAGGTGATGCGTGACAGCTGTCACCCTGGCTGCTCCTGTGAGGCGGCTGCGCCCTCTGGTGCCTGGAGCCCGCACTCCAGACAGGGCGCCCTCTGGCGGTGGGCCAGCAGTACCTCCTCTTCTGGCGGCCCACACAACAGGACCCCCCCCTCAACGGGCGCCTCAGGCAGGTTGTACAGCCTGCTGGACGGGAACTCAACGCCTGGAACCAAATCAATGGCACAATCATACGGACGGTGGGGGAGAAGGGTGAGCGCCAGATCCTTACTGAACACATCTACAAGGTCATGGTACTCCACCGGCACCGTCCCTAGATTGGGCGGGACTCTGACCTCCTCCTTAGCCTGGGAACCGGGAGGAACCGAGGAACCTAAACATACCCGATGGCAGGTCTCGCTCCACTGAACCACTACCCCGGATGGCCAATCGATCCGGGGATTGTGTTTTAACATCCAGGGGAACCCTAAAATCACACGGGAGGTAGCAGGAGTCACAAAAAACTCGATCTCCTCCTGGTGATTTCCTGACACCACCAGAGTTACAGGTGGTGTCTTATGTGTGATTGGAGGGAGTAGGGAGCCCGCACCTGCATAGGCGAGGTAAGCGCCACCAGAGGGAGCCCTATCTCCCGGGCCCATCTGCTGTCCAACAGATTCCCTTCAGAGCCCGTGTCCACCAGTGCTGGGGCCTTCAGGGTTAAATCCTCATAAAGGATTGTAACTGGGAGTCGTGTGGCAATGTGGGTGTGTCCCACGTGAATGTCTCGGCCCACCCCTAGCCCAGTCTCTAGGGGCGGGCGTTGGTGTTTAACCGCTCGGGGCAGTCTCTTACCTGGTGCTCTATCGAGCCACAAACAAAACACGCTCCGTGGGCCAGCCTCCTCTGTCTATCTGGCGCCCTAAATGTGGCTCTGCTCGTGTCCATAGCTTCGTCAGCAGGGGGAGCTGTAACCACACAGAGCGCAGGGGCCGTGGAGCGTGGGGAGGGCGGGACGCGGTCGGAACTGGAAGGGAGAGGGACGGCGCGTGCCCGGCCACGCCCTTCGTCTCGTTCTCGACGGCGTTCTTCTAACCGATTGTCTAATCGTATAACTAGATCAATAAGCCCATCTAAATCTCGCGGTTCGTCCTTAGCCACCAGGTGCTCCTTTAGGACCAATGACAGTCCGTTTACAAAGGCGGCGCGGAGGGCAGTGCTATTCCAGCCGGATGTCGCAGCCGCGATGCGGAAGTCGACTGCATAGGCAGCTGCGCTCCGGCGCCCCTGTCTCATTGACAGCAGCACGGCTGAAGCGGTCTCTCCTCTATTTGGGTGATCGAACACTGTTCTGAACTCCCTCACAAACCCATCATATGTCAGATGGAGCCGTGAATTCTGCTCCCAGAGCGCTGTAGCCCAAGCGCGTGCCTCACCGCGAAGCAGGTTTATTACATAAGCTATCTTGCTAGCATCAGTCGCGTACATGACAGGATGTTGTGCGAAGACGAGCGAACACTGCATAAGGAAGTCCACGCACGTCTCCACACTCTGGAGGGCTTATGTATGCTTCCGGGGAAGGTGGGAGGGGGCGTTGAACGACCTGTGGAACGTCACTGTTACGCACAGGTTCAACAGGAGGGAGAGCCGCAGCAGCGCCCTGAGGGCGTGCTTCCACCTGTGCGGCGAGAGCCTCCACCCTGCGGTTAAGGAGGACGTTCTGCTCGGTTATTAAATCCAACCGAGCCGTGAAAGCGGTGAGGATCCGCTGCAACTCACCGACCATTCCTCCTGCGGACGCCTGTGCACCCTGTTCTTCCATTGGCCGTTCAACAGCCGGTTGACGCCCCTCGGGATCCATGACGTTGGCCGAGATATCCTGTTGGGAAAGTGTAAGTACACGGACCCACAACAGGGGGTGCAAATGAACGGACAATGGAATAGGTCAAATAACACACTTTACTGTTGTGAATATGCACAACAAGTACAACAGATTACAATAATGGACAAAGTCAAATTCACACAGGTGTCGTGTGGGCAGGTTCGAAGATAGGAGACGCCTCTCCAAAGTAGAACCGGAACCACACGGTTTCCTCCGCCACCAGACCCCGGGAATACTGGAGCCGCCAAGTCTCGAACTCCCAGGTGGCCACTGCCTCCGCGTGTCGGACCTGGTACTGCTGGCGAGGAACAAAGGACAATTAAAGGAGGGCGCGTTCGCACCCAGGAATCCGAACGGCAGGTAAGTTACCTCCACCTCTCGTTGGAAAATACTCTCAGAGCAAAGCACAAAAGTCACAAAGATCACTGTTAAACAGTCAGCTGAGCACGTTACCTTCTCGGTAGAAACGATATCTCGGCAAAGAGGTGGAGACGTCGTCCTGCTGATATACTCCTGCCAATCAGATGATTGGTAACAGCTGTTGCAGGTGATGCGTGACAGCTGTCACCCTGGCTGCTCCTGTGAGGCGGCTGCGCCCTCTGGTGCCTGGAGCCCGCACTCCAGACAGGGTGCCCTCTGGTGGTGGGCCAGCAGTACCTCCTCTTCTGGCGGCCCACACAACAGTAATATTACTTTGTGAACTATGAATACCGTATTTCCTTGACTGAATGCCTGACCTTGAATAGGGGCCTGCCTCATTTAATGTCCGGGTCAAAACTTCACCTGAAAAAAATAAATACCTGCCTTAAATAAATGTCGGGCATTATGTACAAAAGTATTGCATTTGGTCAAGTCACTCTTTTTCTAAGTCCGCTGCAGAGTGGTACCTTAAAATCCTAAAGCTTGATTTATGCTTCTACAATTCTGTGGCCATGCAGTGACGCTCACGTGGGCGTGACCATTTCAGAATTCTCTGTCGCGTTGGTGGGTGTCATAATGCAATTTACTGCAGGAACAGTGGCTTTTTCTGCATCAATTTGTCCCTCAACAAGCTCCACTTCTTTATACAATCTTCAACCTCCAAACCAACGTTACGGTATGTGCAATTTCCCTCCGAATCATTTTAGCATCTTTTTCTGACTCCGTATTATAAATGTGGTCATATCTGCCGAGTTTTCTCCCAAACTTTCCTCTATTTGAGCCATGATTTTGGAACACCAATGTCCCCAACACTTGGCAAATTGTCTCATGTTGTAAGGTATTACATCAGACATTTTTCAGGTGGGTCAGACAATCATTTTTAGTCCTTGGGTATTGCTTTATGATACATTTATACACTAAGAAATAAATTATTGAATTTACTTGATAAAGTTAAGTAGTAGAGACGCTTGAATCTTCGACTGGACTGGGTTGCTTGACGCGAGGACATTTCGCTTCAAATCGCAGAAGGGGGTCTGAGACACACTTTGTCCCCTGTTTACAATGGGGTACTCAGGTCAAAGCAGTTTCAGTCTTTTGTTCATGGTAATGAGTCATTCACGTCATCAGGAGAGTCGTCAAGGGAGCCATCAGGAGAGGCTTCCATCCCATCATTAGGATGGACAGCTGCCCTGTCATTAGGAGGGTGCTTACTAGAGCACAATAGTTGCTAATTAGAGTTATTATTTAGTCACCAGCCTATAGCAGTCGGCCTGTCGGTAGGAGGGGACTGGTTAGGTTTAAAACTCCAGCTTTTGTGGCTTCGGTTTTATTCTTCTCTACAAGAGTCAAGACAGAAGTCAGACTACCAGAGTAAGAATTTTAGCTGAGGAAGCTTCTGCGATTTGAAGCGAAACGTCCTCGCGTCAAGAAACCCAGTCCAGTCAAAGATTCAAGCTTCTCTACTATGGAAACCACCTGGACAACTGAGAGCCTGCACAGAAACATTGATAAAGTTAAAGTAACTTTTTCCACATAACATTGTCAATTAAGTGCAAAACAATATTGTAGTTGAAATTAATTAAATCAAATGAAACATTATTACTTAAATCCCTAAAATTAACAATTGCAAGTTTGTTGAAATTAATAGTATTAATTACATTTAAAACCCCCTGTGTTTTATTTCTTAGAGTGTACAGTCCACACCATAGTTTTTATAGTAATTTAATTCTCATCTGAAAAGGGAATATGAAAGACCCAGTTGCTTCCTAAAGATTCAGTAGATTATTTGTTTTCCCTTTTGTGTCTTAAATTCAAAGGGCATTTACAAATATGGGCAGGTGGTGTTTTGTATTGATGGTATGTTCAGCAAAACATGTTTACAGTAAGCAAGAACCAGCGTGTGACAGCAGCATCACAAATCTTGGCCTGTTCTTCATCTGATGTGTGCCACACCCACCATGTTTGAAATCCACATTGTTAAAGAAGGGATTTGTCACTGACATCAACCATTGTATCTGGTATTTACTGTAGGTTGACAGTTCAGCAGAAATGCAGCAATTCTTGGAAGGTGACTGTTGCCAGATCTCAAGAAAAGAGTGAACTGGATATGAGCCATTCTGAGGATTAAGAGTGAGAAAAGTGAAAGTGGATACAGATGAAATGGGAGAAAGGACTGTCATTCCCGTTAGTGCTTCATCTCTACTTTCTTCCTCGTCACTCTGACTTCATCTTGGCAACCAATAAGGAAAGGGCCTTCTGTGTCTCCATGGTAACCCTCTATTCAAGCAATGATGGAGAGAGTAAAGCAGCAGGAAAGGGGATACATTTTGCCCTCAGGCAGTACATTTTTCTTTACAAGTTTTAAAGCATATACCCTATTTTATTTTTTTTATCTTCAACATTGTTGGACTAATTGCATTCTGAATGATCATAGAACTAAAAATGTTTTTATCATATCAACATATAGTGCAACACTGTTTGTGTGTCTGCATTTCTGATATAGCTTTTTCCAAATCACCACAAAAGTCTAAATTTAAAATGGACATATAACATGCTTTAAACTACAGTCACTACTATCTAAGTTTTAACATTTTAATAATGTGACCTATATGTAGCATTTCAAGCTCTCAGACCTTTGCGGTGAGTTATTACTTACTATTTATCCAGGACTGTAGGGTTTCACAATGTGGAAAAAAAATAATTATGCCAGCAACACAGGTTAGACATTTTTTTTTTTAATTATCCTTTGAGATTTTTCTCAATCACTTGCACTAAAATTATAGGCATAGATGTCTGTAGTTACACTGAATCACACAAGAACGTGCCTGGATTCTGACAGACATTGATTATGTAGTTGACATCATTACCATCTGAAACTGTGTTTGTTCTGCAACACAACACTAACGTGTGTCTCTCATATTTCATCTATTCAATGCCACTTAGTTTGCACTATTGTGCAAGATTGCCAGTGGCAGTGATACAGGAAACCCATTTGTTGTTATTCGTCCAAACCTTTGTGCCATGCTTTTGTTCTGTCAGCAATGAGCAAATACTCTGTAATAGACTCTACATTAGCAAGGAGGCTTTTGCTTAAAGCATTGTCGTGTTCCTGCCAAGCTCTCACCGAGTGGCTGATGGTGTTTGAGTAATTGTCTGAATGTACAAGACTTTTTTTCTCTTCTGTGCCATCAGAATTGCATGAATTGTGCAATGGGTAGGACAGAATGCTGAAGAAGCAGTGAGTTCTTTTTCTGTATCCATAAGTTACATACAGTAAGACTGTTCTCTTTTCAGCTGATGTAGGCTGCTGGAGCTCAGAGAGAATGACAGTAAGGGGTGGTCCTCATTTAACCTCAACATGTAACTGATTAATGGAAGTTTAACTTGCATATAAGATCAACTAATTTTGGGTTTCGTAGTGAACCGTGGTGTTGATTGCAAAAAGAGCTGGTATACAACAAGTCCATTATGGAGAACAGTGTCCTGATGACCATCATTGAAGTGTAACTTAACAATTGCTTATTAAACTAGGGACCAGAGTTATTTAAAAATAATTACATTAGATTTTTTTTTGACCCACTGATGGGGCAGGAGGATCAACAAAAACGATCAACCTTCACAATTATGTAATAATTTTGGGGTGCCTACAAGTTTGTACAGCATGGTATGTACAGTAGTGTTCAGAATAATAGTAGTGCTATGTGACTAAAAAGATTAATCCAGGTTTTGAGTATATTTGTTATTGTTACATGGGAAACAAGGTACCAGTAGATTCAGTAGATTCTCACAAATCCAACAAGACCAAGCATTCATGATATGCACACTCTTAAGGCTATGAAATTGGGCTGTTAGTAAAAAAAAGTAGAAAAGGGGGTGTTCACAATAATAGTAGTGTGGCATTCAGTCAGTGAGTTTGTCAGTTTTGTGGAACACACAGGTGTGAATCAGGTGTCCCCTATTTAAGGATGAAGCCAGCACCTGTTGAACATGCTTTTCTTTTGAAAGGCTGAGGAAAATGGGACGTTCAAGATATTGTTCAGAAGAACAGTGTAGTTTGATTAAAAAGTTGATTGGAGAGGGGAAAAACTTATACGCAGGTGCAAAAAATTATAGGCTGTTCATCTACATTGATCTCCAATGCTTTAAAATGGACAAAAAAAACAGACGCGTGGAAGAAAACGGAAAACAACAATCAAAATGGATAGAAGAATAACCAGAATGGCAAAGGCTCACCCATTGATCAGCTCCAGGATGATCAAAGACAGTCTGGAGTTATCTGTAAGTGCTGTGACAGTTAGAAGATGCCTGTGTGAAGCTAATTTATTTGCAAGAATCCCCCGCAAAGTCCCTCTGTTAAATAAAAGATGTGCAGAAGAGGTTGCAATTTGCCAAAGAACACATCAGCTGGCCTACAGAGAAATGGAGGAATATTTTGTGGACTGATGAGAGTAAAATTGTTCTTTTTGGGTCCAAGGGCCACAGACAGTTTGTGAGATGACCCCCAAACTCTGAATTCAAGCCACAGTTCACAGTGAAGACAGTGAAGCTTGGTGGTGCAAGCATCATGATATGGGCATGATATGGTGTTGGGCCTATATATCGCATACCAGGTATCATGGATCAGTTTGGATATGTCAAAATACTTGAAGAGGTCATGTTGCCTTATGCTGAAGAGGACATGCCCTTGAAATGGGTGTTTCAACAAGACAATGACAACAAGCACAATATTACATGAGCAAAATCTTGGTCACAAACCAACAAAATTAATGCCTTGCAGATGTGAAGAAATCATGAAAAACTGTGGTTACACAACTAAATACTAGTTTAGTGATTCACAGGATTGCTAAAAAAGCAGTTTGAACATAATAGTTTTGAGTTTGTAGCATCAACAGCAGATGCTACTATTATTGTGAACACCCCCTTTTCTACTTTTTTACTAATAGCCCAATTTCATAGCCTTAAGAGTGTGCATATCATGAATGCTTGGTCTTGTTGGATTTGTGAGAATCTACTGAATCTACTGGTACCTTGTTTCCCATGTAACAATAAGAAATATACTCAAAACCTGGATTAATCTTTTTAGTCACATAGCACTACTATTATTCTGAACACTACTATATGAAGAAAATAGTGCGGCACTTTGCGTACTACAGCAGCCACCTGTCAGTATCTCCCTCCGGAAAATTCTGCTGGTGTGCACCCAAGCTCTCTACCTTAATTCAGCCCATGCAAGGGTTGTGATGGTCTGATGCATCTCTATGTATCTCCATGCAAGGGAACTCTTCGTGATATCTTGGATTTTGTCTCTCTCTCTCTCTCTCTCTCTCTCTCTCTCTCTCTCTCTCTCTCTCTCTCTCTCTCTCTCTTCCTCCCTCCCTCTCTTGTGCCGTAAAATCTTAAAACTAGATGCTGGGTTGCGCACCACCACAGTCACCTGCCGAGCAGCAGGATACACTGCTGGAACACTTGTCAGCTTCCTTTCAGTCCGCACACGGTGCATGTCAGCTATTTCACATACAAAAAGACTTGCTGAGATCTTTCAATTGTGCACTCACTGCCCACCACTCCTTAAAGTATATAATCTGATAACCACAACCCCACATCAATAAAAGTTGGGAGGTTGTTGCACTGCAGTAAGTCGATCTTTCCCTCCCTGGAACTTTTATTCTTTTTTGCATTTTCAGTACATCCCATCTTTCTGATCTGGGATTGTTTTTATTTAAGTTATAATAAGGACTATGGAATAAGTGTGTGTGTGTTTTGTAGTGCGTGGCATCATGATAGTGGCTTCACGTTGTGATGTTGGTCTGCCATCCGCGATGGACAATGCCACCTGCCTAAGTCTACTGTGTATCAATTATTTCCGTGTACCTGACTATTTGTTGTCTTATTGTGAATCTGTTGTTCTGTTCATTTCTATTGTAACATTTGTTTGCCCTCTTAACACCATACTCTGCACTGTGCTCCGTAGCTGTTCCTGTTAATTTTTTCTTGTGTAAACGAGGGTGATTTTTAGAAAGTTTTTACAGTATATGGCTGGGTTTCTTTAGGAGGAAGAATACAAGCAGAGGGAGGAGAAACTCGGTGGAAGAGGTGCTCACAATGTGTCGAGTATTTTAGCTTTCCCCTTGTAGTGCTATGATGAGTTAAGAACAAGGGCAAGTCATGCATCCCAACTCCTCAGTCTGTGGAGGAGCCTGAATCTGAGGGGCAGGAAGGATGATAGCTGAGTTCCAGAATGCTTCATAGGTGCTGACACATTGTACAGTTATACAACCCCTCTCAGGTAATACACCCCATAAAAATATGATCTGGCAGTGAAAAAAATTAATGAATCTGAAAAAATATGGCTTGAATGAAAACAAAGCATAAAACATAAAAATGAATCAGTAAATTCAGGTCAGAGTCAGCTATATTCAAACAGAAAAAAAATTAAATTGCCTACTTTTATTTATTTATTTTTTAAATACACTTAAAATTTTTTAAAGTGCATAATTCAAACTTCGATTTTGAGTTTCAGTGGTTTTTTTTTTCATATGACCAAACTTAAAGTCACAAATTTAATTAATTTAATTTAAATTTAGCTTTGTTTTCCTGTGATTGTTTTCCTGTCATGCAAAAATTTAAACATATATATATATATATATGATCCAATACTAGCAACTAATAAACAAATAAACCCATAGATGTAAAATACTGTGATCTTTTCTTGCATAAGCAAGATTCTTTCTGGGACAAAATTCCAATGGGGAAAAAATTCTCCTATGCATTCAATGGTTTGTTCAATTAAAGTAATCAGCAAGAAAACCATAAGGATTAATTATGTTCCTTCATTTGTATTTTTGACAAAGATGTATTGGTCTTTCACGGCCGTCCAGGTGGAAAGGGTCTTGGTCTTTTTTGTGCTTAGCACAAAGTACATTTTATTGTGACTGCTGATCATTATTGTCATTGATGGACTTTAAAGTCACTTTCATATGAAAACCAGCAAATTTCCAGAAAGCTGTTGTAAAACTTTGTTCTTAATGTGAAGTGCGAAAACGGCAAAGAAACAGAAAAGATCCCCGACATCAAATTCCAATTCATTAACATTGTACTCATCCCGTGGCACTCAGAGCGCATGCAAATACCATTTTCTTCAAAGTTTAACTCCAGACACCCTGGTAAGGGCCCCTTCACACATAGTACTAATAAGTACAAATCAGGGCAAAGCACGGCAGAACAGCTCGTATGAGCGAATCATGAAAACATCGAGCCGACTGGCACACATGAACAATGCCTCTGCGACGGTTTCATGCACGTGGAACATAGTGCGAGCAGCTGCAGCATGTGTAACCAATTCACGCAGCTGCTGTAAAACAAAAATACATACCACCCACGGGATTCGAACCTGCAATTTCCTAAAGCTCTGATTGCCAGCCATAAACATTACCACTGAGCTACCATCACTGTCCTGTAAAAGGTGTGAGAAAATGCCTGATATCAAGAAGGACATGGATGTAATAAAAAAAATTACAACCACATTTTCTAAGTGCCAAGTGAGTGGTGTTAGATATGCGTGCCTGTCACCTGGAATTTGGCCAACACCTACCGCGAGAGGGATCAAATGGGCTCTCACAGCGCGCACTCTGTCTTTCAGCCACTGGTGTGCACAAATAGTTGTAGCAACAGGTGTACGAGGCCTTAGAGGCAGCTATGATTTTACACGTATTGCATATGATTCTTGCTTCATGCGCACTTCATGCGCAATTCAACCACATTCAGACAATGTGTGAAGGGGCCCTAAAGAATTTCAACACAAAAAGAAGCTGAGCCAAATATGGCTGTGGGGCACTAGTTATATACAATGATTCAGGCGCAGCACAGCGACTGACTTAAATCTAAGGCTGTCTGACAAACATCACATAATTTTTGATACATTCTTTTTTTAAAATGACACTTGGATTGAGCAGCAGGGATGTCTGGTGTGTACAGGATTTAGTGAGGAGGAGTTTCATGTGAAGTGACTGTTTCATGAACAAACATCTGCAGAGCAAAATTATTTGGAGGTGTTACAGTGCCTTGCAAAAGGGCTTCTTGGTATTTCACACATTTTAATTTGTTTATGCCATTTCAGATACAAAAAGTAAATCAGGCTTCTTAACATAAAAATTTCTAAAATTATCTTCCTTAAATTCAATCTCAAAGCAAATCTCTACAACCTAATATAAATTAATTAGAAATATAAAAGCCAAGATGATGGGTTGCATAAGTAATGAGCCACTTTGGTATAATAGCTGTAAATAATCAGTTTCATTGGCATTATTCTTTAGACAAGTCAGGGGATGTATACGCGAACATTTCCAAGTCATTGAATATGTCTTGGACTTTGTTTACATCAGTTATGAAGAAATACAAACAGTATGGCACTCTATGGCAAATCTGTGTGGAGTGACTGTGCAAGTAGATAAAGAGGGAGGAAAGCCACAGAGACAACCCAGAGAAATTGTGCATAGTGCATGTTTTGCATTTTGTATCCAAGTTATACACCTTCATGATGAAGTGGATGGGCATTGGGTGGGACAGTCCCGGTATTTCCTCAGTGTCCCGCATGAGTGTGTGTGGGACGCCCATTAGTCCCGCTTTTGTGTGGTGTAGGCATGCCCCTGGACCCCCTAGTTATGCTTCGCGCCCTTGGCGCTCGTGGCCACGCGTGGGTGTCCCACATTGGTAAATTCAAATGTTGGCAGGTATGCCAAGTGTGTGTGTGTGCGCATTGTATTTAACCTTTTGACATTTTAACTGGATTGGCAGATAAGCTTGTCAACTCAATCAAGGGCTGTTGTCACAGGCTGAGGCTGTGATTCCATCTGTTGTCATAGTTAAAGTTAACACTGCAACATCAAGGAAAACATGGCAAGAGATGGATATTCATGATTTAAGTATTGTTATGAGGAGTGATTGAGAAACTTTGAACCTGACCCAGAAAAAGTGGGGTGTGGTTCTCCATCTTTTGCATTCTGGGAAACCAGCATTCAGAATGTGTGGTTTTGACTCACTGGGTGCATTGTTGAAAATTAGATAACAGCTGAGTGGATCCTTGTTGTTTGATTGGTACTTTGTGTGTCACTTGACATGGATTATTCATTCCATTTGCGTTGCATTGCATTTAGAGTGCAATTTGGTTCCATTTAGCGTGCAAATTTGGTTTCATACGTTTGGTGCCATTGCACTCGTTGCATGTGCGCATGCACACACAATACGTGCACACACGCAACGTACACGCACACACACACACACACACACACACACACACACACACACACACACACACACACACACACACACACACACACACACACACACACACACACAAAACAAATCCACTGCACTGTAAGCCGTTTGGATGCATGAAGAGCTATTTGGAGGAAGTTACAATGAAAAGCTGGACTAATTTCTGGCGTGATTTTTTTTTTGACTGCACTGAGGAAGTACACAGCCTTATTTTTTTATTTTTTTTATTTTTTGGAAGTACACATGCACACAGGCAGGACGGCGTTTAGCTTTGAAACAAACACGGTGGCGTTTGTGTTCCTGACGGGCGACGATTTCTACTAACACACACACACACAAAAATCCACTCCGCTATAAGCCGTCTGCAGGCATGAAGATCTGCACGTCACAATTTGGACTCCTATTTAAGTTCTTGTTGGACTTTAACAGCAGTGGAACACCAAAATGTAAGACCCTTTTCTGTTGTTTATAAATTAATAAAATATCAAATGACAAGGATATATTTTAGCCGTTATATAAAACAAATAATGAATGTTTTTACATTCTTTCAATGGAATGAATATTTAATTCGGTGAAAGCTGAGTTGAATGGTATGTTCCAGTTTGAAATGAAATGTTCATACCATTGAACTCATAAACATTCATTATTTGTATAGTATTGGTTTTTCGGGATCAGTCAGTTCTAAGTTTCACTAGTACTAGTGAAGGCACTAGTGACACTCTAAAACCAGGTGACTGGGCTTTGGTCAGGTATGATGGAATGAATTTTCCAGGATAAGTGTTAGCAGTTCCATGGCTCTGATGTTGAATTAAGTGTAATCAAACCTGCCAGAAAAGGAAAGTGGTGTTGGCCTGCACCAAGTGTCCAGAAAAAAAAAGTATCATGGACAGAATTCAAAATTTTATTTTTATGACCCAGAAACACTTTGGCTTGAATGGCTGCTATGTGTACTATTGTGGACCTTCAATGCTTTTATTCTGTGTTGACAACTCAATGCATGTCTGTCAGTCTGGCAGATTGTCTGTGTATTGTGCTTCTCAAGAAGTACTTTCAATAAAGTTCTGGAGGTGATTGTTTTGATGCAATGAAACATTGATTAAATAATGAAAAACTTTAATCATTTGCATCTCTGATCATAATCAGATACTCTACTGTTTTCAGTTAAGTTGATGAGGCAAAAAAAAGTAAAAAATGCAGTTGCATTTAATTAGACGTGTTATTTTCGGGATGAGAATTGAAAAGATTTTGTCAATATCATTATTGATTCTCCTTATTGGTCCTACTGTTTTTAATTTCATTCTCGATTCCTGATCGTTTCTTTTGTATGGAAAACTTGAGTTCTCGAGTCCCATCCCTAATGTTGTCTGTAAAGAGTAATAAGTGGCTTTTATGAGTTACAGAGGCAGTGTATTTAACCATACGAGGTCTGTTAGAAAAGTATCGGACCTTTTTATTTTTTGCAAAAACTATATGGATTTGAATCACGTGTGATTGCATCAACCAAGCTTGAACCTTGGTCCGGGACGTCGTCTGACTTCCACAAAAAAGGCAGAAGACGTGGACATCAGCACTTTTTTGGCACATTCCACTGTTACAGTAGGTTTTTTTCATGGAAAGAGGAGCAGAGGAATGCGCCACCGTGCCGCTCATGGCGCGGCACAAAACCACCTCCGTGTTGGTCTCACAGGACGGGTTTCAGACGGCTTTCGGTGGCTTTTCAGTCGTGTGACTATCCGAGAAATTGTGGATGACCTGGACATGCCAGAACATGTCCTGTGAGGCTTCATCACGGTGTTGCTTTAAGCCATGTGGCTCCGCCGCGACGCGCGGAATTCCTCCGCTCCTCTTTCCATGACAAAAACTCCTGTAACAGTGGAATGTGCCGTTCATTTCCAAACTGGACACTGTGTTGATCCGAGACGTCGTCTGACTAACACAGAAATTGCGGAAGACATGGACATCAGCACTTTTTTGGCACATTGAGACAGACGTGCAGAGGAATTCCGCGCGTCGGGACGTTTTCGCATGGCGCAAAGCAACGCTGTGATGAAGCCTCACAGGACATGTTCTGGCATGTCCAGGTCATCCACAATTTCTCGGATGGTCACACGACTGAAAAGCCACCGAAAGCCGTCTGAAAGCCATCTGAAAGCTGTCCTGTGAGACCAACAAGGAGGTGGTTTTGTGCCGCGCCATGAGCGGTACGATGGCGCATTCCTCCGCTACTCTTTCCATGAAAAAAACTCCTGTAACAGTGGAATGTGCCGAAAAAGTGCTGATGTCCACGTCTCCTGCCTTTTTTGTGGAAGTCAGACGACGTCCCGGATCAACAAAGCTTCACGTCGGAAATGATCTGGTTGTTTGGGGGGGTTTCAGCCTGTCGATCGGCGCTCGGAGTGAGCTGCGCTCTCAGACGCTGTGGGCGGTCTTTAATCCAGCTGGAGTACTCCTTAATCTGTGTAATCCCCATAAAATCGTTGCTGAAAGCGATCTGAGTTTTCCGAATGGTGTCCACCTGGAGGTCTCTCACAGTTTCTGGAAAAATTTGATGCAGCAAAGCTCCAAATTGTTCAGACATTTTATTTGCAATAAAAATCCGACGAGAGGGGTGGACCACTGCTCACACAGAGCCTGCTCACAGGCGAATGACGCAACCAACAGGCGTGAAAAAACTCACGCATGCGCACGAAGGTTCAATCTTGGCTGATGCAATCACACGTGATTCAAATCCATATGGTTTTTGCAAAAAATAAAAAGGTCCGATACTTTTCTAACAGACCTCATATTTTGCTTTAAAAATTGAAGATTCAACCATGACAACTATGCAGATTGACAACAGATCATGTTGCATGAATATTTTGAGAAGTTAATAGACATTTATAGCACAGACCTGGTATTTTTCCGGCCTGATGCGGATTTCCGGCTTTTGGATCCGGATATATGCAACGGAGGCGACAGGTTGCCATGTAATCCCTATGGAAGGACGCGTTGTGGATATGTAGTGACGTGGAGATGTCTGTCTGGAGTTTATAGTTGACGTGGACATGTCCTGTCTCTGGCAGTCAGCCTGTGAGCAGGACTTATGTCCCTCTTGTCTTTTATTTAACACAATTATGACAGAGTTTGAGGGGGAGAAAGCGAGGAAGTGCAGCAACAGCCGGCGTTTTTTTCTTTGTTCACGTGCGTGCGCGCAAATGAATCGTCCGTGAAGATAATTTTATTAATTACACAGATGTATAATAAAACAAATGGTGACTGATTTATAACACAATTATGACAGAGTTTGAGGGGATGGTCCGCGAATGACGTTTAGCGCCGGGAAGTATACCGGTTCTTTGTTTAATAAGAGCCAAGAAATATACCCTGTTCTTTGTTTAATAACACGATTTTTCATTGGTCTAGCTCGATGTGATAACCAATCATTGAACGTGTTTCAGTGTGGCTTGATCTGTACCAGAACAAGAATCTTTTCTTAGCATTTTGCAGGCGCCTGTTAGACAAAGCGATCAAATTGAAGAAAGAGATTATTTAGTGGATGTGATTTTGACCAGTGCAGCCAATTGCTGTAAGTAGTATTTTATGTTTTTTATCTGTGTAGTTTGAAGAGGTCTTAGTAGAAGGATTAAGCATCCATGAGGAGTGTTCGATAAATTTCAAAATTCAAATTGCTTATGAATTTTGGCATTTCGAAAACAAAATGCTTAGCTCATGTTGTAAGTCAATAACCATTCATTTTTTTAAATAATAATTATTTTTCACATATTTGAAATTCGGAGTGGATGCGAACCCAGCCCCTTTCATTTTCTGCCTTGCTTTTCTTTCCACTCTGATGTTCGCTTGGACTGGTCTGTTGAATAAACTATAAAATAATTGCCCTGAAAATATGAGCCCAGCAGCAACAGTGTTCAGTGATGGTAGTATGTAGACAAAACCTGCAGATGTTAGGGGAACCTATGCCCAATTTTTGTTTGTGGTTATTTTATTTTTGCTTTAGAAAACTGCATTGTAAAACACAAACCACTTGACCTCAAAGATGGTAATGATTGTTTAAAATCTTTAACATTGGGTGTTCCTGAGAGCTTTCCAAACAGGTTTGAAAAGGCCTAAAATCGCTTTGCCCCTGGACCCCCTTGGGGACCCCCAAACCCCTCGACAAATTAGTTTCAGGCTTAGCCATATTTAGGGCTGTGAAAACTCCACGGATCCACGGTGGGGTGTTAGTGTTGTACTCTTTAATCGTGATCATCACTTTTTTATCTTATCGCAAAGTGTTGTCTTTTTTTACGACATCGTGTAAGTTTTATAAGTCCGCGGACACTGATCTGTGTGTTACAGATACAAATCAGTTTCCTCGGATCCGCGGAGTTTCGAGGAGGAAAAATGCCACTCAAAGCGTAGCTGTTACGACAGTTGTAAAGCAGGACTGGTTGGTTGCTGCGGCGACGCTGTGTAGCTAAAACTTAGCATGGGGACATCCCAAACTTTTAGAGCTTTCAAGTTTTTAAAAGATTTGTGCAGCATGTCTCTGTCACGGACCGACGTCGGACAGAGAGAAGATGGCGAGAAAGACTTTGAAAAAGTCTTACTGTTATGTGTCGGACGCAGTCGGAGAACCGACCCAGCGTTTGACAGGACCAAGCAAAGGAAACAGAGCATGGTTCAAAGGATAACAGAATTTAATGACATAACAGTGAGTGCTCAATTAAACCAATAAGTGCGCGGTCTGGCGAGGTGGAAAAACGGCGCGCTCCCAGCAGCACAAACGGTCCGGAGCCAGAACAGTTCGGACACATGGACCCCGCCGACACCCCCCAGGTGGCCGCGACCAACCGAGTCTGTGAAAGAAGACACCATAATGTGAGTCCACCACTCCACACACAGTTGTACATAATCAGCAAACACTTCCTGGCTTAACCACCAATCAGCTTCCCACCCTGCAGGCATGGAACACCCAGTTCAATTCTCCACTGTAGTGGAGGCTGATTAAACGACTAACATAACAGCTCTATATAATAAGGTGTGAGGGACACCACATCTATTGACTGTACTCATGTTAGTCACAAAACCTAAAGTACCTCAGGAAGTGTGCTGACGAGCGTGAGACCTCACCCCCTCCTCTTTCACAGACCATGGCATCAAACCTGGTACGGTCTCTGCGTCCATAATGATGAGATGGTTCTCCAAATGTCGATCTCACCCGTCTGGTCACAAGGTCGAGTCTCTGGCAAATACACACTGTGTACTCCAGACTTAAATGCAACCATGCCCCAATCCATACAGATACACCACAGCTGTGAGTCCTGACGAGCTGCACATGACCAGCCTCAGGTGATCAGGGTGAGGTCCTAATAACTCAGCCACACATCAGCCACTCAGTCCTGAATGCATGCCACCTGGAAGGAAAGACAGAAAACAGACAAAAGCCAGCCAGGCACCCCAGCCACACAACACTTACAAGGACAAGAATCCATGGAATTGTCGCTGGCTTCATCAACACACCTGAAAGATAAAAGAAACAGGAAAGGTGAACTGTGCCCTTTCAGGAAAACACGGTAAGAATTTTTCTCTCCCTGGAAAATAAACATTCTGCTGTTCAAACAGGATTTTAGACAAGATTATGTGACTTTTTTCACTAATCTCGACTTTCTTTCATTGTAAAAAAGACGTGGCTTTGAATGGATTTAGGCTGCATGAATTTACACAAGAATATAAATGACTTTTTACTATAAGGTATGTTATTGATATTTTACCATGATTTTCCAAATATTCTACAAGCTTTAGCTGTGGTTTTTGAAATGCTGTAACAGTCTTTTCAGTCTTCATAAATATCATGTAGTTTAATTGTTCTGGGTTAATGCATAATTTGGTTTACAATTAAAAGGAAAATCATTCCAGGTCCTACTTCCACGTCATATTCTGTTATTTCAACATCATCATTGACAGGTCAAATAAAAGGTTGAATATAGGATCATTCAAATATCCACTAATTTTCAGATTTGTTCTTCCAGGAGATGCTGAAAAAGTATCATTAGATAAAAATTTAATTCTGGGGCCCCACAGGGTCTTAGACCACGGCTCCTGGGGAGCTGTACCCTCCCCCCAGACCCCCTACAAATTTTCCTTGGATTTCACAATTTTCATTTCACAGCCCTGCATATTGCCTCAATGCCAGCCCTGATAGCAGTTTTTCATGTATCTTCTTGGATAGCTCAAACAGCCAGCACATACACAGAGCTCTGCTATAACAGTGGTGTTCTTCCAGTGCATAAGAGGACCAGCATAAGACCAGTGTAGGAAGTTTTATGCATGGTAGTGGTGTCTGCAAACACTCTGAGTGAAAACTTAATTTGATATTCTTTGCTAAACTAATGATTGATACATTGAATACATATAAACCTTATTTGTTTAATCCATCACTGTGGATGAAAAAAGTCCACACATTGCACTCACATTTGGCTTCAAAACACAAAATGGGCATTTTGAAAAGACAGTGTAGAACTAGTTTTTCATGGATAGATGATGTCACATTTTGAGCTCCACTGCTCTCAGAAAATATACCTTGAAGGTTGTGTTTCTTCTGTTACACATTGAGCTTTCTGTCATGGCATATATGGCTCTTTCATATTTGTCATTGTTGTTGGACATGTTACAGTAACAAAATGGACCTGGAAAAGAAGAATAGAATTTCTTTAAGAGTTCAGTGGAAGCAAATGCCCCAGGCCTCTGATGCATATAATCCAGTCTTTGCTTTGTGGAATAAACAGGTTTTATCTGTTTGGGTAAGATATTAATCCTTGTTTAGTCATGAGCAGATGTGCACATGTCTGAGCGCTTATTTATTTATGCCAGCTCTCACAGCTGCACAGATGTAGCTCCTTTACAGACACTGACTGTCCATATGGATCCTGTTATGCTCATCCCCTTGTTATCTGGAACCGCCATTAGACTATTTTTCAGACCTGCTCTTTTAACCAAGCTTCCATGTAAAGATTGTTTTGGATTACTGGTAATTCTAGCCACTACACAGTTACCTATAAGGCAGGGAGAGGGGGGAGAATATGCAGAGCAGTAACCACTGTCTTATGTTGCACAGTCCTGCAAGACATTAGTTGGTAACTCAAGTGTCATGGGGTGTTTGACAGATGTACACACCTTTCTCTACATGTATTGTGAAGGAGTGAATTTTGTTAAACTCGAAGCAGGACATAGCTGGCTGCTTGGTGATAAGCGTTGTGCGGTGGCGCATGCTGCTATTGCGTCACTTCCCGGAGGGGGAAAGAGAATATATTTTTAGAATGGAATGAGCATATTCTTTGAACCAGCAACGTCATACAGTCTTGCTTGCGTGTGCTAGGATTATTGTGAAGAGTCTATTTTTAAGCACTGTGTGTGAGACTGAGTGCTCTTTTCTAGGTCAGTCATAGTACCAGTGCTCTTCTTCAGGCTGCTGTTGGATTGTACATTGCAGTTTCTACTTGTGTACAGCTTGTGCCTCAGTCTGTTATCTCGTAATCAATCTGTGTTTTGGTATGTTGCTGTGAAGCAGAGTAATGCAATGAATTTTATGTCAAAAGATAATATGATTTAAAAATACAGAATAAGGGAAAATGTTGTATAGTAAAGTCTTCATAGTTGTTCATTTAAATCTCTACACTGTGTCACGTGAAACATTTAGTTCCATATCAGATCTGCTGTGGTAACCCAAGAAAAAGAGTGAAGCCTTAAACACTTTACTGGCTCATATGTTCAGGGATAAAATTATCTGTCGCTACGATGGATTTCTGTCAGTTGGGCTGCCAAAAGGCAGGTTTCACGCTGATGCTGTCCTGACAAAAAATCAAAGGTGGGTGCAAGATGAAATTTACCACTTTAAAAACATTCAAAATCTGTTTTTTGAATAACGTCTCTGTTTTTTGTTTTGTTCGTTCTTTTTTTCCTCTTGGCAGCGAGTCCCTATGTCTGTTCCTTTGTGTTCTGTTTGCACTCTGGAGGAGGGGGGAGGGTGGCGGTGTGTTTGAGTGTGTCAGTGCATATTTTTATTTACATATTTTTTACTTTTTTCTTTCAAAATCCACTATGAGTGTCTCTGTGAACATCCTTGCTGTGGTTAAACTAAAAATAAAGCTGTAGATCTGTGACGCACAACAACAAACACTAATGTCTCCCCTCAGATACGCCTAAAATCTCTTCCACAGGACAATATAACGTAAAATGATGATGACACTGTAATCTACTGTTTCGCTTCCTTAGCCTTAAAATCACTCGAGTTGTTGCAGTCGGCCTTTGACACTGTTCAGCTCCGTTTGAAACAGCTCAAGTTGGTGCTGAATGCAGACAAATCAAAGACTTTGCCGTTTTCAAATGGCAAGCAGCTTCCATTTCCCATTCTTAAGTTGTCAACCATTTACGGAGCAGAAATTGAAACGGTCATATCTTACAAATACTTGGGCATCCTAATTGATGAGAACTTGTCTTTTAAATCGCATATTGATAATCTTGTTTTTAAACTGAAATTGAAACTGGGTTTCTTTTTTAGAAATAAATCATGATTTCGTTGCAAGCTAGAAACTGATCACCACAGTCTTTCTACCCTTGTTGGACTATGGAGACTTGCTTTTTATGAATGCTCCTCATCAGTTTTTATTGAAACTGGATGCTGTATACCATTGTGCATTACGTTTTATTACTGGCTGCAGTTATCATGTACATCACTGCTCATTATATGCCGCTACACATTGTTCATCCTTGTCTGTTCGTAGACACTCTCATTGGCTGATTTTTATCTATAGATGTACTCTTGGACTTCTGCCTTCATATTTGTGTTCATATATGTGTAGAAACCTCAGCGCTTATGGCCTGCGCTCTCAGGACGTTATACTGATGCAGGTCCCAAGAGTCAGAACTGAATTGGGCAAAAAGGCTTTTAAATTTGCTGCCCCGTCCACATGGAACATTTTGCAGAAGGACCTCAAATTGACACATCTTGTAACTTTGGGAGAATTTAAAACAATCATAAAGGACAGAGAGTTAAGGACAATTGGACTGTGTAATTGTGTTTTGTAATTATGTATTGCAATTCTGTTTTTCGAATGAGTGTGTTTTGTGTTTGATGTAACTACTTTGCTTTCGTGTTGCCATCTTGGCCAGGTCACTTTTGAAAAAGAGGTGTATATATATATATATATATATATATATATATATATATATATATATATATATATATATATATATATATATATATATATATATATATATATATATAATGCGCTCATAAAACCTTCTTACCTCTTAATCAGGTTGCGCTTTCCACAAAAATACACAAATTCTTGATTGTTCATGCCCAGAGACTGCAAACCAGGCGGAAACAGGGTGTTGTGGTGGGGGAATGTGCTCGCCACAACACCCTTTGATTAAAGGTCCACTATTGAGGACATACTACTTTCATACTACTATTACTTATAATAATAATAATGCTAATGATTATAACAACCAAAATGGTTTGAATCGGTATTACTCTTGGCCTAATTTTTACTATAGTTTAATTTTTACTTAAGTTTAATTGATGAGCCATATAAAAATAAGTTTACTTAATTTAACTTTTCTGCTTAACTAAAGTGGGATGTGACGCAATATCTTTTTTAATGTAATGTCTAAGCGCAGGCATTACTGGGTCTGTTTGGGGTTCTAGTTTTAAAATCAGGTTAGTTAGGATGAGGGAAGCCAAAAATATGGAAATGATTCCAGCTATTGTGATTAATAATTTTATCAAACAAAAATGTACGTTGTGATATCAGTTTCGGTTAAAGGCAAAGAAAAGGCGAAAATCCAACTAAACTGGGGGGATCGGGGTAAGAAAGTAGTCATCAGAAAACCCTCCAGAATGCATCCCTAGACATCAAAAACTGGGCTCTTCTGTTCACACTCTACACCTCCGACTTCAGATTCTGGTCACAGTCCTGCCACCTGCAGAAGTTTTCGGATTACTCTGCCATTGTGGTCTGCATCAGCAGTGACCAGGAGGCTGAGTGCACGAGTGTGGTGGGCAGGTTGTAGAGTGGTGTGGCCTCAACCACCTTTTTCAGATTATGCATAGTGCAAGTTTTGGCTTTTGCATCACCAGTTATACAGCTTCATGAAGAAATGGCACAGAGAAAATTAAAAAAGAAAACCTTAAAGTTCAGCTACAGTTTGCCAGAAGGCACATCAGAGATGCAAGCCTAGATTTGATCTGATTTGATGAATGAAAATTCTTCTCCGCTCTACTCCACTATGAAGTTATGAGTAGTGTTGCAAAATTCAAAACTTGCACTGTGCACAGTTTCTTCAATGACAGCCAGAGAAGCCTATCTCTTCTTCAGAGTCACCTGGGTGTCTTGGTGGCTTTCCTCACTCTTCTCCTTCTTGTGTTTCTACATACTTGATGTAAGACCAAGACATAATCAGTGTCTTGGAAATGTTGATGTATCCATCTCCTAAATTGTCTGAAGAAGATTGGATGTAAAATTGATGGCTTGTATGTGTTATGCTTAATGGTGTTGGGAAGGTGTTGTAACACGGACCCGCAACAGGGGGCGCAAATGAACGGACAATGGATAAGACAAAGAGTAACAATTTAATGTTGTGAAACGCACAACTGGATACAGACAAAGATATAATGCCAATTAAACACAAGGTGACGTGCGGGCAGGCTCGAAGATAGGAGACCTCTGGCGATCGGAGAGCCGGGACCCACACAGCTTCCACCACCAACGGCCTGAAGAACACCGGAGCCGCCAAGTCCTGAGTCCCCAGGTGGTCACCGTCTTCTGTTGCAGACCCTGGTACTGCTGGCAGAAGATGAAAAACAGTTAATGGTGAGTGTGTATCCACACACCCAGTAATCCTTCACCTACGGATCTTCAAGGAGGGAAAACCTCCACCTCCAGCAACAATTTCACCCGTGCAGCTCCTGTTGGTCTCTTTCCTGGATGGAGTGAGAGGCGAAGAACGTCGTCCTCTCGCTGTCCGCCAATCCAGCCTCCGACAGAGCCCGCAGGAACACGGCTGCACACAGAACAATGTCTTTGACTACAATAATCACAGCAGAGAAGATTACCTTGGACGGTAGCTGATTTCTCGGCGAGGAGGTGGAGTAATAATCCGGCTTTTGTAGGGACGGTGGTGATTGGTGACAGCTGGTGTAAATGAGTGACAGCTGTCACTCTCTGTTGTCTCGGCGCCCTCTCATGCTTGAATCCCGCACTCCAAGCAGGGCGCCGACTGGTGGTGGTGGGCCAGCAGTACCTCCTCTTCAGCGGCCCACACAACAAATGGGGCACTTACTTATTCATGCCATCATTTTGGCTTTGAGATTTTTATTTCTTTTAACTCATGATGTAGAGATTATTTTTACATTGTGAATTTAAAGGGCAGAATTTGAGAAATTTTAATATAAAAAGCCTGAATTTTTGTTTTGGTTTTTGATGTCCTAAAAAAAGGGAAGCATGTATAAAGTGAATAAAATTGGTCCTAGCACAGAACCTTGTGGAACTCCATAATTAACTTTAGTCTGTGAAGAAGATTCCCCATTTACATGAACAAATTGTAATCTATTAGACAAATATGATTCAAACCACCGCAGCGCAGTGCCTTTAATACCTATGGCATGCTCTAATCTCTGTAATAAAATTTTATGGTCAACAGTATCAAAAGCAGCACTGAGGTCCAACAGAACAAGCACAGAGACGAGTCCACTGTCCGAGGCCATAAGAAGATCATTTGTAACCTTCACTAATGCTGTTTCTGTACTATGATGAATTCTAAAACCTGACTGAAACTCTTCAAATAGACCATTCCTCTGCAGATGATCAGTTAGCTGTTTTACAACTACCCTTTCAAGAATTTTTGAGAGAAAAGGAAGGTTGGAGATTGGCCTATAATTAGCTAAGATAGCTGGGTCAAGTGATGGCTTTTTAAGTAATGGTTTAATTACTGCCACCTTAAAAGCCTGTGGTACATAGCCAACTAACAAAGATAGATTGATCATATTTAAGATCGAAGCATTAAATAATGGTAGGGCTTCCTTGAGCAGCCTGGTAGGAATGGGGTCTAATAAACATGTTGATGGTTTGGATGAAGTAACTAATGAAAATAACTCAGACAGAACAATCGGAGAGAAAGAGTCTAACCAAATACCGGCATCACTGAAAGCAGCCAAAGATAACGATACGTCTTTGGGATGGTTATGAGTAATTTTTTCTCTAATAGTTAAAATTTTGTTAGCAAAGAAAGTCATGAAGTCATTACTAGTTAAAGTTAATGGAATACTCAGCTCAATAGAGCTCTGACTCTTTGTCAGCCTGGCTACAGTGTTGAAAAGAAACCTGGGGTTGTTCTTATTTTCTTCAATTAGTGATGAGTAGAAAGATGTCCTAGCTTTACGGAGGGCTTTTTTATAGAGCAACAGACTCTTTTTCCAGGCTAAGTGAAGATCTTCTAAATTAGTGAGACGCCATTTCCTCTCCAACTTACGGGTTATCTGCTTTAAGCTACGAGTTTGTGAGTTATACCACGGAGTCAGGCACTTCTGATTTAAAGCTCTCTTCTTTAGAGGAGCTACAGCATCCAAAGTTGTCTTCAATGAGGATGTAAAACTATTGATGAGATACTCTATCTCACTTACAGAGTTTAGGTAGCTACTCTGCACTGTGTTGGTATATGGCATTAGAGAACATAAAGAAGGAATCATATCCTTAAACCTAGTTACAGCGCTTTCTGAAAGACTTCTAGTGTAATGAAACTTATTCCCCACTGCTGGGTAGTCCATCAGAGTAAATGTAAATGTTATTAAGAAATGATCAGACAGAAGGGAGTTTTCAGGGAATACTGTTAAGTCTTCTATTTCCATACCATAAGTCAGAACAAGATCTAAGATATGATTAAAGTGGTGGGTGGACTCATTTACTTTTTGAGCAAAGCCAATAGAGTCTAATAATAGATTAAATGCAGTGTTGAGGCTGTCATTCTCAGCATCTGTGTGGATGTTAAAATCGCCCACTATAATTATCTTATCTGAGCTAAGCACTAAGTCAGACAAAAGGTCTGAAAATTCACAGAGAAACTCACAGTAATGACCAGGTGGACGATAGATAATAACAAATAAAACTGTTTTTTGGGACTTCCAATTTGGATGGACAAGTCTAAGAGTCAAGCTTTCAAATGAATTAAAGCTCTGTCTGGGTTTTTGATTAATTAATAAGCTGGAATGGAAGATTGCTGCTAATCCTCCGCCCCGGCCCGTGCTACGAGCATTCTGACAGTTAGTGTGACTCGGGGGTGTTGACTCATTTAAACTAACATATTCATCCTGCTGTAACCAGGTTTCTGTAAGGCAGAATAAATCAATATGTTGATCAATTATTATATCATTTACCAACAGGGACTTAGAAGAGAGAGACCTAATGTTTAATAGACCACATTTAACTGTTTTAGTCTGTGGTGCAGTTGAAGGTGCTATATTATTTTTTCTTTTTGAATTTTTATGCTTAAATAGATTTTTGCTGGTTATTGGTAGTCTGGGAGCAGGCACCGTCTCTACGGGGATGGGGTAATGAGGGGATGGCAGGGGGAGAGAAGCTGCAGAGAGGTGTGTAAGACTACAACTCTGCTTCCTGGTCCCAACCCTGGATAGTCACGGTTTGGAGGATTTAAGAAAATTGGCCAGATTTCTAGAAATGAGAGCTGCTCCATCCAAAGTGGGATGGATGCCGTCTCTCCTAACAAGACCAGGTTTTCCCCAGAAGCTTTGCCAATTATCTATGAAGCCCACCTCATTTTTTGGACACCACTCAGACAGCCAGCAATTCAAGGAGAACATGCGGCTAAACATGTCACTCCTGGTCTGATTGGGGAGGGGCCCAGAGAAAACTACAGAGTCCGACATTGTTTTTGCAAAGTTACACACCGATTTAATGTTAATTTTAGTGACCTCCGATTGGCGTAACCGGGTGTCATTACTGCCGACGTGAATTACAATCTTACCAAATTTACGCTTAGCCTTAGCCAGCAGTTTCAAATTTCCTTCAATGTCGCCTGCTCTGGCCCCCGGAAGACAATTGACTATGGTTGCTGGTGTCGCTAACTTCACATTTCGCAAAACAGTCGCCAATAACCAGAGTTTGATCCTCGGCGGGTGTGTCGTCGAGTGGGGAAAAACGGTTAGAGATGTGAACGGGTTGGCGGTGTACACGGGGCTTCTGTTTAGGGCTACGCTTCCTCCTCACAGTCACCCAGTCGGCCTGCTTTCCCGGCTGCTCAGGATCTGCCAGGGGGTAACTAAGTATAGGTCCGTTTTATTTTTTTCAAAAACTATATGGTTTTCATTCATATGTTTTTACGTCAGACATGCTTGAACCCTCGTGCGCATGCGTGAGTTTTTCCACGCCTGTCGGTGACGTCATTCGCCTGTGAGCACTCCTTGTGGGAGGAGTCGTCCAGCCCCTCGTCGGAATTCCTTTGTCTGAGAAGTTACTGAGAGACTGGCGCTTTGTTTGATCAAAATGTTTTCTAAACCTGTGAGACACATCGAAGTGGACACGGTTTGAAAAATTAAGCTGGTTTTCGGTGAAAATTTTAACGGCTGATGAGAGATTTTGAGGTGATACTGTCGCTTTAAGGACTTCCCACGGTGCGAGACGTCGCGCAGCGCTCTCAGGCACCGTCGTCAGCCTGTTTCAAGCTGAAAACCTCCACATTTCAGGCTCTATTGATCCAGGACGTCGTGAGAGAACAGAGAAGTTTCAGAAGAAGTCGGTTTCAGCATTTTATCCGGATATTCCACTGTTAAAGGAGATTTTTTTAATGAAAGACGTGCGGACGGGTCTGCACGTCGGGACGCAGCCGGCGCGGTGCGGCGGCACAGGAAAAACACCTCCGTGTTGATAACCATTTGTAAAATCCAGGCGGCTTTTGATGGCTTTCAGTGGAGTGAGTATATGAGAAATTGTTTAACAGCTGGACATGTTCCAACTTGGCCTTAAGGCTTCCAACGGAGGTGTTTTTCCTGTGGCAGAGCGTCGCAGCGGCTGCGAGCCGACGCTGCAATCCGTCCGCACATCTTTCATTAAAAAAAATCTTTAACAGTGGAATATCCATATAAAATGCTGAAACCGACTTCTTCTGAAACTTCTCTGTTCTCTCACGACGTCCTGGATAAATAGAGCCTGAAATGTGGAGGTTTTCAGCTTGAAACAGGCTGACGACGGCGCCTGAGAGCACTGCGCGACGTCTCGCACCGTGGGAAGTCCTTAAAGCGACAGTATCACCTCAAAATCTCTCATCAGCCGTTAAAATTTTCACCGAAAACCAGCTTAATTTTTCGAACCGTGTCCACTTCGATGTGCCTCACAGGTTTAGAAAAAATTTTGATCAAACAAAGCGCCAGTCTCTCAGGAACTTCTCAGACAAAGGAATTCCGACGAGGGGCTGGACGACTCCTCCCACAAGGAGTGCTCACAGGCGAATGACGTCACCGACAGGCGTGGAAAAACTCACACATGCGCACGAGGGTTCAAGCATGTCTGACGTAAAAACATATGAATGAAATCCATATAGTTTTTGAAAAAAATAAAAAGGACCTATACTTTATTGACAGCCCTCGTATATCCTGCACCTCCCTCTTACACTTCTCTGCCACACTAGACTTCCTCATACAATGCCACACCTTTACTGTTGGCAAACAAACAATGCAACTCCTTCTGACCTTCTCTATCAGCACTCTCAGAGCAGATATTGCATCTCCAGTGTTCAGTCTGTAATTTAAAGCATACTGGAAATAATAGAACATTGTTGTTTTTTGATGGATAAGTTGTTTAGATATGAATTTCATGCTTTTCTATGCATCTAATTTCAGATTACTCCTCCCCCACTTGTGGGACCAACTTGTGACCGACTACTGTGAAATTGGGCAGGCAGCTTTTTGTTCATTTTCTGTGTCATTGGACCATATTTCATGTTTATTGGACTTAATCATCTTAATAACACAAACACATGAGTGTCCATATTTCATGGTTATTGGACTTAATCATCTTAATAACACAAACACATGAGTGTCCATTGAATGTACTGTATGTGCAGTAGGCATGTGGAGATTAATTGATACGAATCGGTATATAGATACAAACATGCGCGATGCAAGTGCATCGATTCATTCAGTGTGCATTGATTTAATTGATGGGTGAAATCGTGTTGCATCACTCGCTGTCTGCTTGCATCCAATTTTTCCGTGGCACATACCCGTTTCTTCGGAAACGGGTATGTGGAAATTTACGCGGAAAATGAGATGTCCGTAATAACCATATTTTTTTTATCAGAATGGATGTATAGTGCTTGGAATATATGAAATGTGTGATTCAAAGGTGAAACAGATTCAATGGTTTCAGTTAGACAGTGCTAAAACGCATTATTTTCGCAAGAAAGTGTTGAAAATGTACATTTTTGACTAGGAGGTGGGTACTGTTTCAATCCTGTCATGCCAGAGCCAATACACACACAAACGGTCACAAATGACACTGCAGGGCCATCCCCAAGAAAAAGGACCGGTTACAGATCCCTATGAGAGAGCCTTTCATGTAATTGCTGATGATGTTAAGGTCCGCGTCATTGATGGGATGGAAGTGCTACAGATGAGTGATCTGTTATAGCAGTTCATTCAGGTTCTAGGGGCCTATCGAGCGGCCAGAGTATCGCAGTGAGAAACTGAAGAAACATCTCATGAAGGCATTGTCTGATCAGATTTCCTTCTGGCATCCCAAATACTGGCATGAATCTGAAGTGATCTTTTCAGATGTACCACCAGGACTAATTGTGGAAGCTGGAATGGCTATGCAAGATGAAGAAATTGTATGCGATGTACAGTTGTCAGAGGACAGGCACAAACAAGATGCAAGAGAAGCCTACCGTGCTACTCGGATGCTGCGCCAAGCAATCGTGCAGGTAGAAAATATGAAGTGGCCGCCTCCACCAGAGCACATTCCAACCAAAGCTGTAGCGGCTGCCATCCTTACATGTCTCTTCAATGTTCTGGCCTGGATCATCACCACAGATGCTTCAATCACATATGGAGATGACTCTCTCTGGATGTACCAATATGGAGATGCCATCTTTGGATGTACCTGCAAGATTTTCCAAGTCAGTGAAGACATGAATCCTTTTCATTGTACAGGACATCATCTACTCTACAGGAAATGGGTGAATTCACATGTCAAAGCATGTATCCTTGGCTGTCAGTGCGCATCACAAGACTGGAAGTATGCAGCTGGTTTCTACCTTTAACTGACTGGGTCACTGCATTGCCAAAAGCAAGCTCCAGGAGGTGGAGACAGCCCTTGCAGAAGTAAGCCTTCAGCAGCAACATACCAATCTCGTTCCAAGCAACATCGCACCAAATGTTGCAGTAACGTTTGTTTGGGACAACAATGACATCCGAGAAGAAACAGCCACAGGGAAAGGAACAACCCACTACATGAATGGCATTGTGGTGCAGGTAGCAGTTTCTGGATGTCAGCCAGAAAGCACACACAAGCCTGCTCCAAAAAGTTACAGAAGGTCTGGGCAAGAACAACAGACAATTTATCGAGTTTCGGTAAGCAGATTTGTAAATCTATCACACAAGCATCATTAGAAGATGCATAATCATAACAATTCACTAGATGTGCATATGCTGCACTGCACTTTTGTGGTTACATTGCAGATCAAGCAAATGTGTTGGTCCTGCTCAGGTCACTGGTGCAGCTGATCTCCTCACAACTGTGGATCTGTCTCTAAGAAAGGAGTCACAGTGCAAAGATCGGGTGTGGCAGCTGGCATGGTTGTCAGCCAATTTCACAGGTCCAACAGCTGGTGATGTGCAGGAGATGCCAGGCTGATCTGGCTTCAGTGCCCAAGTGCGCAAGGAGGCTGCTGTACCATAACTGCACCGCATAGTCTACCTACCTGTCATCGATGCTTCACCAACAAACCTAGATGTCGTCTACACTATGCTGATGAGATCAATTGAGACGGCAGATGAGGTACATGACGTGCAAGACAAGCCACCTGTGGTTATTGAGACTGATCAAGCAGCTTATGCAAAGGCGCTTGAAATCTGCTCTTCCCCAACAGTGACTGGTCTTGAGAGGGTAGTCCTTCACAAATGGGCATTCCGTGTAGTTCTCAATGTCTTTGCTGTCATTGGCTACCGCTTTGGAAGTGCTGGACCTCGTGATGTGCTAATAGAGGCTGATGTCCTTGCCTCTGGGTCATTTGATGCAGTCGTGGAAGGAAGACACTACAACCGAGGGCTGAGAGTTCACAAGTTGGTTTCAGAGGCTCTGGAGTGAATGAGATGGGTTGCCTTCAAAAAGTGGAGCACCATCCTCACCCTGTCGATCTGGATGAACTGGCAAGTATCTTTGGAGATCTGCTTGCTAAAATCAATGCGCACACCCTCAAGAGAGTGCTAGATTCCAAGGCGTTCAATAACAGTTCTATCAGTCACTCTGTCCAAATGGTCAGTTGTGGTCGTCATATCTGGACATAGTGGACCTGCTCCTACAGTTCAGAAGATCAGCACGCGAGGCAAACTGGAAGCTTCATGTTGAATGTCTTTTGGAGCTGCTATCATGGTTCTCTGCCTATGACAGGATCAACTAAGGAAGGTACCTCCCTGTGTACATACTCCACATGCTCTAGCTGCCAACTACACAACCTACAGCTCATCAGCAATTGGTTGCTGGTGAGTTTGCCGTTCAATACTACCAAGGCAACACTTATGGTCGCATCCCAAATGATCAAACAATTGAGGTCACCATCATTAAGGATAGCAAGACCCAAGGAGGTATCATTAGTATAAGCTTGAGACCTGCAGCAAGCTTCAGGTGGATGTTACTTTGAGCGGACCGTGCTGGGTACACTCACCAGTGTGAGGAACTGGCAGGTTCCACACCCACAGATAAGAACACAACACACAAAGTTGCTGGGGAAAAACGTATGCAGTATGATGAAACTATAGTGCAGCAACTGAGAACTGGATCGATCTATTCCAGTCCGAAGAGCAGCTGTCACCTTCAAAACAGTGAAGGCGACTCTACTCTAGGCATTAGAAGAAGATGCAGAGCCATGGACAACCATTCCATCTGATGCACCCTGGACAGCTGATGCCATGGCCATCCCTCAAGCAACCAAGACCACAGCCAACATAACCTACTCACTGTCATCACTTATCATGCCTAGCAGTTGTATATTTAGAAATAAGCTGACTGTTGTGTGGGCCGCCCGAAGAGGAGGTACTGTTGGCCCAACACCAGAGGGCGCCCTGCCTGATGTCAGGCTTCAGGCACCAGAGGGCGCAGTCGCCTCGCAGGAGATCCAGGTGCGCCAACACTGACAGCTGTCAGTCATCATCATCACCATCACCACAATAAAAGCCTGGGAGAATCATCAGAACCCTGCTGAGTTAGCAGCTTACCACACAGGTAAACTTTCTCAGCCGTTTTGTGCTGTTCGCATAATTCTTGCTACTGATTTTTGCAGTCGTAACCTTTGTATACTCGCAGCTTGGAGCTGGGTTTGTGGAAGTTGGAGGGAGTTGGCGTTTCCACTCCTCACTTCTCTTATCTTTAAGTATACTGTTGCTACTGCACGTTCTCAGTGTTCCTGTTTTCTGGGAGTGGTGGATTTTTTTCCCTCAGGAAGGAACTGTGATTTTTGCTGACTGTTGCTGGGTGTACACACACCCACCGTAACCTGTTTGTTTTTCCTGCCAGCAATACCAGATCTGACAGCTGGGAGCAGTGGCCACCTGGGGACTCGGGATTTGGCGGCTCCGTGTGTTGCAGGTCTCCGTTGGCAGGTCTCTGGATAAAGGGTCTCCTATCCTCGGGCCTGCCCACACGTCACCTTCTTGTGGAACTTTTGATTGACAGACTAAAGCAGTATTTGACCTGTAGTGCACATTTTGCAATATTAAATTGTATTAATTGGCATCTCTATTGTCCGTTCATTTACGCCCCCTGTGTGGGTCCGTGTGGAAATATGGAAATTTTCAAACATTTTTTTGTGAAATAAAGGTTTCCAGTATTTTAACTGGATGCCTGATGACCCACCTTAGGTTTACTGGTTTCATGTATGAAACACTTTTTACCCCTTCTGATGAAGTTTATTAGTGTTCTACCCAAATTACCCAATACCGCAGTTTTCACGTTATTTTTGCATACCACCTTTTTTAAATTTCAAAAAAAGCATTGATCAGAGACTTTTGGGAAGGGGTAGTGTTTAGAAATTATTATCTTATAGATCAAACAAAAAGAAAAAATCATGAAACCTATGATGGCAAACTTTAAATCTAAGGGCCTTTTGGAAATCAGCCCCAGGACTACGTACTCAGATTGCCTCTCATCCCCTGCAAGGCTCATGCGACTCCCTACATTTCAGTTGTTGGGATGTGGGCCTGGCCTGCAGAGCCACACAGGCAATGGTGCTTTCACTCCAAGTTTATCGTCAAGATGATAATACCGATCCCGGATCGGTATCGGGTTCTGATACTGACGTAATTTACGTATCGGAAAATACCAATCCAACCCGCGACATTTTCCACTACTGGAGAAGAGACATTGTGAATCTTCTCAACTGCTGTTTGCTCTCTGCTTGTTTGCTGCAGAGCGGGAGGAGGGGATGTTTCTCAAGCTGGGCTGTTTGAGAGAGCTCTCTTCTGCAGTGTCCTAGCTGTAGTTAGCGGCAAATTTCTGCCTGGTTCTCTGCTTCAAATTGTCTGTTCGTTGAGCATGGATTTTCTGAAAAGTTAACTGAATTGTTGCTGAAAATATGTGCTAAAAATTTAGCTGTTTCACTCTTCTGAGGCTGTCAGATGCTATGAAAAGCCAGCTCAGCATGCAGCCAAGGAGGAGCTGAACAGAGATTCTGTCCGCTGAACAGGAAAAAGTCTCCATTAAAATATGGCCCATGAGCGTCGCTGATGATACACTTATTTTCCAGTTGAAAGGCTTCGTGTTTCCAAAACGTTCAGTTTGTGCAGCACGAAAACAGCGAGAGAGTAAGAAAAATAGAGACAGAGAGAGAGAGAGAAAGCGAGAGACAGAGAGAGAGAGAGAGACAGACAGAGATAGAGACAGGCAGTGAGAGAGACAGAGAGAGGGAGAGAGACAGACAGAGATAGAGGACTTAATTTTTTATTTTTACTCTAACACTTGCTTTAACAATGTAAACATATGTCTCTCATATCAATAAAGCTCCATTGAAATTCAAAATTGAGAAGGAGAGACAGACAGACAGAGAGAGAGTGCTGTCTTTTCTCTTTAAGTCTATAAAAATAAGGCTATAAAAGTCTATAAAAAATAAAAGTACTTAATTCTTTTACCAAAACATCAAATCTAGGCTTTCATCTTAGATGCACCTTCTGGCAAATTGTAGATTAACTTTCAGGTCAATGTTTGCCATATTTCCATTTATGGCCCCCCTTATGCCGCGTTCACACCGCACGACAGGCAACGCCACAAATTTGCCACCATCGCCCGGTGTGTCGCTCTGCTTTTGCTGCGAAAATTCGCCCCAATGCGTCATCAAATAGGAGGAGCTTCTATTCCGCTCACCATCAAGTCAACATGCCATACCTTGATCACACGGAGAGAGTTGCTGTGCTCTACTTGTTGTGGAAAACTGACAATTGTTGCCAGTGGCACAATCCCTGGGTTCACAACATCCTCATGAGATGTTCCCAATTTGGGGAGTTTCATTATTTGCTGCAGGACCTGTGTCTGGATGACGACCGCTTTCAGCGGTACATCCGCCTCTCCAAGACCCAGTTTGAGGACCTCCTGTCCTGTTCGCGTGCGCACATGTGAACATTTAAAAAAAAACTGGCTGCTGCAGCTGCTCGCTCTCCCCTCAAACTCTGTCATAATTGTGAAATAAAAGACAAAAGGGACATAAGTCCTGCTCACAGGCTGGCTGCCAGAGACAAGACATGTCCACATCTCCATGTCACATTTTCATCACGGCAGCACAAATTCATTCTAATACATTCTGTGATGGCTGGATGAAATTAAAAGTGAAGCGGGTGGGGGGGGGGGGGGGGTGTCAGGGTGGTTATGGTTAGGGTTGGGGGAAGGAGTAGGGTTAGGTTATGGTTAAGGTTAGGGTTGGGGGTAGGAGTAGGGTTAGTAATAGTGAGTTAAAGAATGAAAATTTCATGAAAATTTAATTCATTTTGTGACAGGAGCAGGAAAAAAAAACGTGACTGGGCTGATATTGGCCATGCTCATGCATCGGCCCACCCCCTCTTTAGGCAGAATTTTACGTGAAAAATTCTCTGACGGGCGAATACGGTATATACAGTGCATCTGGAATGTATTCAGTGCTTCACTTTTTCCATATTTTATGTTGGCCTGATTCCAAAATGCATGAAATAAATTTTTCTCCTCAAAATTATCCACACTATACCCAATAATGATAGTGTGAAAAAAGTTTTTTTTTTTTTTTTCCAGATTTATTAAAATAGAAAACTAAGAAATTACACATACCTAAGTATTCACATGTGTCGGTGCACAGCCATTTTCAGATCTCTCCAAAGAGGTTCAATCAAGCTGTGTGCATCGGGCCATTGTCATGTTGAAAGATGAGCCTTCGCTCCAGTCTGTGGTCAAGAGCACTCTGACGTAGGTTTTCATCCAGGATGTATCTGAACATTGCTGCATTCATCTTTCCCTCAATCCTGACTAGTCTCCAGTTCCTGCCACTGAAAAACATCACCACAGCATGATGCTTCACTGTAGGGATGGTGCTTGGTTTTCTCCAAACATGATGCCTGGCATTCACACCAAAGACTTCAATCTTTGTTTCATCAGACCAGAGAATTTTGCTTCTCATGGTCTGAGAGTCCTTCAGGTGCCTTTTGCCAAACTCCAGGTGGGCTGCCATGTGCCTTTTATTAAGGAGTAGGCCTGATGATGGGTTGCTGCAGAGATGGTTGTCCTTCTGGAGGACATTCACAGAGGAATGCTGGAGCTCTGACAGAGTGATCATCGGGTTCTTGGTCACCTCCCTGATTAAGGCCCTTCTCCCATGATCGGTCAGTTTAGACGCACGGGCAGCTCTAGGAAGAGTCCTGGTGGATCTGAATTTCTTCCATTTACAGATGATGGAGGCCACACTAAAAAAAGAACTGCTGTCTCAATGAGAAAAATTACATAGATTTTTAAAGTTGTTTCAACTTAGTTATTTGAACTTTCAACTGAGTTTAAGCTGCAAGACTTCTATTAGTTAACAGCGTTCTTGCCAGCATAACGGCCCATTACGCTGCTGCATGAAAAAAATTACACTGCCGTTGGGCCATTGCGCTGTTTCCAAGGGTATGTAGTGGGAAAATGATCATTTCTGATGATTTCTGATAAACATCAAATGATCATTTCTGATTGTGGACCCGCAGTGGGTCCACAATCAACCTACAGAAATGAACTTTTTTTTTTAAATTCATCAACCTCAGTCAAACCCATTTAAAGATGTCAATCGTGACTCACTTTTCTGCTGATTAAAGTCGCTACCAGTCTATCATCTGTTATTGCGAGCAAGCAAAGAAAATCAGTTGTCTGCTGTTTCACACCAGAGTTTTTCTCTGTTCCTCATGACGTGCCTTTTCCATGGGACTAGCGCACGAAAGTTCTCTGGTGTGGATCGTTGCACGTATGGGAATAGTTCTTGGGGGGAAATTTCTCTACAGCCGCTATAGTTCTCCTGCAGTGTGCCCTGCACCAAGCGCTGGGGGCAAGGTTCTCCTAAAGCTGCTGAAGTTCTCCTGCAGTGTCCCCGCAGTGAGCACTGGGGGAAAAGTTCCCTAAAGCTGCTAAAGTTCTCCTGCAGTGTGTCCTGCACCGAGCACGGGGGAAAAGTTCTGCAGCCACTAAAGTTCTCCTTGCATCGAACCGCACGCCGAGCGCTGGGGGATAGGAGAGAGTGGGGCCAGCTTCTCCCATAAGATTTTTTAATTTATAAGCCTCTGAAACACAATTGCCTGCATTTTCGGCACCAAATTGTGTGAAGTAAAGCCATAGTTTTTTAAATGAATCTTTGTTACAGCCTTACTTTAATCAGAAGAAGGTCTCCTCTGCAGCTTCAACCTCAAATTGGTGTCGTTTATGTATTTATGTACATGTGATTTATTAGTTTTTTATTTTTAATAACTTTGCAAAAATCTAAAAAAAAATTTTTCACATTGTCATTATGGGGTGTTGTGTGTGGAATGTTGAGGAAAAAATGAATGTCATTCATTTTTGAATAATGCTGTAACTAACATAAAATGTGGAAAAAGCGAATTGCTGTGAATACTTTCTGGATGCACTGTACATTTCAAGGTGAGAACACTGAGTGAAAAGCACACACTGCAATGTTGTTGTTGTTGTGAAGGTGTCGTAGCACGGACCCACAACAGGGGGCGCTAAAGAACAGACAATGAATAAGCCAAAAAGTAACAATGTTGTGACAACACACAACTAAACACACAAAATTTGTAAAGTCAATTAACACCAGGTGACGTGTGGGCAGGCTCGAAGATAGAAGACCCCCGACGAGAGAGAAGCCGCATCCCACATGGCTTCCACCACCAACGGCCTGAAGAACACCGGAGCCGCCAAGTCCCGCGTCCCCAGGTGGCCTCTGTCTTCGGCTGTCGACCCTGGTACTGCTGGCAGAAAGCAGAGACAAGATGAATGAGTGTGAGTCCGCACACTCAGTAGTCCACAGTCTGTACACAGTTAGGAGGGAGAACCTCCACCTCCAATCACACACTCGTGCAGCTCCTGGTTTAACCACTTATCTGGGTTGGGGTGTGAGGCGAAGCCGTCGCTGTCACACCAAACGCCAATTCCTCAGACAAGGCAACACTCCAGGAAAACGGCTGCAAACAGAAGTTCAGGTTATACACACAAAGTGTCAGTCAGCAGAGAAATTACCTCTTGGTAGTCGATTTCTCGGCGGGGAGGTGGAGTTGCAGTCCCGCTTATGTATTGGTGTAGATGAGTGACAGCTGGTGCGATGAGTGACAGCTGTCACTTCCTCTGGGTCTGGCGTCCTCTCGTGCTTGGAGCCCGCACTCCAAGCAGGGCGCCCTCTGGTGGTGGTGGGCCAGCAGTACCTCCTCTTCAGCGGCCCACATAACAGTTGTTGTCCTTTCAGCTGGTCTCGGTTGTTCTGGGTCACCACAGTGCATACAAAATAAATACTCTTGTAATGAAAAATTCTGAAATATTTTTAATCAATATAAAGCTGTCTTCAAAGGTAATTTTCAACACAGTATTAATTTCTGATATAATTTTCTGTCTTCCAGTTGGGGGGATGGGGTGGGGGAGCTCCTGGTTGATTCTTGCCAGCATTCTTCCCCAATCAGACCGGGAGTGACATGTTTAGCCGCATGTTCTCCTTGAATTGCTGGCTGTCTGAGTGGTGTCCAAAAAATGAGGTGGGCTTCATAGATAATTGGCAAAGCTTCTGGGGAAAACCTGGTCTTGTTAGGAGAGACGGCAGCCATCCCACTTTGGATGGAGCAGCTCTCATTTCTAGAAATCTGGCCAATTTTCTTAAATCCTCCAAACCGTGACTATCCAGGGTTGGGACCAGGAAGCAGAGTTGTAGTCTTACACACCTCTCTGCAGCTTCTCTCCCCCTGCCATCCCCTCATTACCCCATCCCCGTAGAGACGGTGCCTGCTCCCAGACTACCAATAACCAGCAAAAATCTATTTAAGCATAAAAATTCAAAAAGAAAAAATAATATAGCACCTTCAACTGCACCACAGACTAAAACAGTTAAATGTGGTCTATTAAACATTAGGTCTCTCTCTTCTAAGTCCCTGTTGGTAAATGATATAATAATTGATCAACATATTGATTTATTCTGCCTAACAGAAACCTGGTTACAGCAGGATGAATATGTTAGTTTAAATGAGTCAACACCCCCGAGTCACACTAACTGTCAGAATGCTCGTAGCACGGGCCGGGGTGGAGGATTAGCAGCAATCTTCCATTCCAGCTTATTAATTAATCCAAAACCCAGACAGAGCTTTAATTCATTTGAAAGCTTGTCTCTTAGTCTTGTCCATCCGAATTGGAAGTCCCAAAAACCAGTTTTATTTGTTATTATCTATCGTCCACCTGGTCGTTACTGTGAGTTTCTCTGTGAATTTTCAGACCTTTTGTCTGACTTAGTGCTTAGCTCAGATAAGATAATTATAGTGGGCGATTTTAACATCCACACAGATGCTGAGAATGACAGCCTCAACACTGCATTTAATCTATTATTAGACTCTATTGGCTTTGCTCAAAAAGTAAATGAGTCCACCCACCACTTTAATCATATCTTAGATCTTGTTCTGACTTATGGTATGGAAATAGAAGACTTAACAGTATTCCCTGATAACTCCCTTCTGTCTGATCATTTCTTAATAACATTTACATTTACTCTGATGGACTACCCAGCAGTGGGGAATAAGTTTCATTACACTAGAAGTCTTTCAGAAAGCGCTGTAACTAGGTTTAAGGATATGATTCCTTCTTTATGTTCTCTAATGCCATATACCAACACAGTGCAGAGTAGCTACCTAAACTCTGTAAGGGAGATAGAGTATCTCGTCAATAGTTTTACATCCTCATTGAAGACAACTTTGGATGCTGTAGCTCCTCTGAAAAAGAGAGCTTTAAATCAGAAGTGTCTGACTCCGTGGTATAACTCACAAACTCGTAGCTTAAAGCAGATAACCCGTAAGTTGGAGAGGAAATGGCGTCTCACTAATTTAGAAGATCTTCACTTAGCCTGGAAAAAGAGTCTGTTGCTCTATAAAAAAGCCCTTCGTAAAGCTAGGACATCTTTCTACTCATCACTAATTGAAGAAAATAAGAACAACCCCAGGTTTCTTTTCAGCACTGTAGCCAGGCTGACAAAGAGTCAGAGCTCTATTGAGCTGAGTATTCCATTAACTTTAACTAGTAATGACTTCATGACTTTCTTTGCTAACAAAATTTTAACTATTAGAGAAAAAATTACTCATAACCATCCCAAAGACGTATCGTTATCTTTGGCTGCTTTCAGTGATGCCGGTATTTGGTTAGACTCTTTCTCTCCGATTGTTCTGTCTGAGTTATTCTCATTAGTTACTTCATCCAAACCATCAACATGTTTATTAGACCCCATTCCTACCAGGCTGCTCAAGGAAGCCCTACCATTATTTAATGCTTCGATCTTAAATATGATCAATCTATCTTTGTTAGTTGGCTATGTACCACAGGCTTTTAAGGTGGCAGTAATTAAACCATTACTTAAAAAGCCATCACTTGACCCAGCTATCTTAGCTAATTATAGGCCAATCTCCAACCTTCCTTTTCTCTCAAAAATTCTTGAAAGGGTAGTTGTAAAACAGCTAACTGATCATCTGCAGAGGAATGGTCTATTTGAAGAGTTTCAGTCAGGTTTTAGAATTCATCATAGTACAGAAACAGCATTAGTGAAGGTTACAAATGATCTTCTTATGGCCTCGGACAGTGGACTCATCTCTGTGCTTGTTCTGTTAGATCTCAGTGCTGCTTTTGATACTGTTGACCATAAAATTTATTACAGAGATTAGAGCATGCCATAGGTATTAAAGGCACTGCGCTGCGGTGGTTTGAATCATATTTGTCTAATAGATTACAATTTGTTCATGTAAATGGGGAATCTTCTTCACAGACTAAAGTTAATTATGGAGTTCCACAAGGTTCTGTGCTAGGACCAATTTTATTCACTTTATACATGCTTCCCTTAGGCAGTATTATTAGACGGTATTGCTTAAATTTTCATTGTTACGCAGATGATACCCAGCTTTATCTATCCATGAAGCCAGAGGACACACACCAATTAGCTAAACTGCAGGATTGTCTTACAGACATAAAGACATGGATGACCTCTAATTTCCTGCTTTTAAACTCAGATAAAACTGAAGTTATTGTACTTGGCCCCACAAATCTTAGAAACATGGTGTCTAACCAGATCCTTACTCTGGATGGCATTACCCTGACCTCTAGTAATACTGTGAGAAATCTTGGAGTCATTTTTGATCAGGATATGTCATTCAAAGTGCATATTAAACAAATATGTAGGACTGCTTTTTGCATTTACGCAATATCTCTAAAATCAGAAAGGTCTTGTCTCAGAGTGATGCTGAAAAACTAATTCATGCATTTATTTCCTCTAGGCTGGACTATTGTAATTCATTATTATCAGGTTGTCCTAAAAGTTCCCTAAAAAGCCTTCAGTTAATTCAAAATGCTGCAGCTAGAGTACTGACGGGGACTAGAAGGAGAGAGCATATCTCACCCATATTGGCCTCTCTTCATTGGCTTCCTGTTAATTCTAGAATAGAATTTAAAATTCTTCTTCTTACTTATAAGGTTTTGAATAATCAGGTCCCATCTTATCTTAGGGACCTCGTAGTACCATATTACCCCAATAGAGCGCTTCGCTCTCAGACTGCAGGCTTACTTGTAGTTCCTAGGGTTTGTAAGAGTAGAATGGGAGGCAGAGCCTTCAGCTTTCAGGCTCCTCTCCTGTGGAACCAGCTCCCAATTCAGATCAGGGAGACAGACACCCTCTCTACTTTTAAGATTAGGCTTAAAACTTTCCTTTTTGCTAAAGCTTATAGTTAGGGCTGGATCAGGTGACCCTGAACCATCCCTTAGTTATGCTGCTATAGACGTAGACTGCTGGGGGGTTCCCATGATGCACTGTTTCTTTTTCTTTTTGCTCTGTATGCACCACTCTGCATTTAATCATTAGTGATCGATCTCTGCTCCCCTCCACAGCATGTCTTTTTCCTGGTTCTCTCCCTCAGCCCCAACCAGTCCCAGCAGAAGACTGCCCCTCCCTGAGCCTGGTTCTGCTGGAGGTTTCTTCCTGTTAAAAGGGAGTTTTTCCTTCCCACTGTAGCCAAGTGCTTGCTCACAGGGGGTCGTTTTGACCGTTGGGGTTTTACATAATTATTGTATGGCCTTGCCTTACAATATAAAGCGCCTTGGGGCAACTGTTTGTTGTGATTTGGCGCTATATAAAAAAATTGATTGATTGATTGATTGATTCTTTCCCCCTCTTCCCAGCCATTCCTCACTATTAAAAAAAAAACTTCCTACAAAGACTCCTCATGCATTTGCACCAGTATAAACTATTGTACTGTGTCATGAGCTCAAGTGTGCTCTGCTGGCCGGATTAGTGCTGCAGTGAAAGTATGGTAACTCTTTTTAGCCCCACCGTCAGTGTAATACGGTCCTTTTTGCCTCCATCTTAGTCTTTCCCTCCTCCTTTCTCTTTGCCTTTCTCTTACATGAATGGGACTTCATTTATCAAGCGTTTGTACTACACACATACCTGTGCTTAAACCATGCGTACAGACGTTTCAACACAAAGCATGGAATTATTCATCATCTTCAACTTGGACTTAGAAAGAGTCTAAATATATGCACAGTTCTGACATTGCATGCGCACAGCATCTTGTGGTAAAACAGGGAAACTGCAAGACCATGCAACTTCATCTACATTTTTTATTTCCTCAAATTAATAAACACACAGTAATTCTGTCTGCTTAGAAACGGACATGTAGACTTGATGGTGGCAAACCCTGCAAAAAACATCTGTGTTAACTAAACCGTAGCTTTTGACCATGTAAATGCACTTTGATCTCCACCTACTAATGCAAGCCATAAAGAAAAAAGCTTCCTTCCTGCAATATTGTGTTAAAAATGCACCCAGGTTGTTTTCACTGCTCATACTTTATTAGGAAATATTTTATTTTAATAAAGACGGCACCCACTGATGTCACAAGTACAAAGGATTCTGGGAAAAGTATACAGATAAATAATTCTCTACTTTTTGTAATAATTGTGAAGTTTTATGCTACCTGTTGTGGTAAATGTATTGGAGTTTTGTACAGCTTGTTAAAATTATGTAAAATTAAGTGATTTTGATGCCTAAATTAAATTGGTACTTTTGGTGCATTAGAACATATTGTATTTATCAACGGATGAAATTTAGTGATATGCCTACCAACGGCATCCGGCTGTTTGAGTAATACAGATTTTTTTTTTTTTTTATACTTATGAACTAAATTTTGTTTGTACGCCAGCATTTAGAACATTTTCTATGCACATTTTGAAAAATGAGGACCCTGGTCTTAATTTACAGTTCCTGAGGAACTCGTTTATTGTGCCTATGGCTTGACTTGTGTAATTGAAGTAGGTGGTCATTCTTCTATTGAGTGATACACTCTTGTCCTTCCAGTGTGTCACTACTGTATGTTTTTATGTAATGCCTAAATAGATTCTTGTGATTTGATTGGTGGTTTGTATACCACGTGATATGGATCATTCTTCCCATTTGTCATTGTGTTCCATTGACTGTGCAAATTTGTATCCATTTTCTGTGCAATTTTGGTTCAATATGTTTTGTTCCATTGCACGGTGCCGCCACAGTGTGCGCTCACACTCGCAGCGACGGCGCTTATCTTAAAAACAAACATGGCGGGGTTTGTTTTATTAATGATTCTCATTCTTGTCACGCAACCCCCCCCACCCCAATAAAATAAAATAAAATTAAGCATGCCGTAAGCCGTCTGGAAGCATTTGCTGTATTCGTTCGGATTTCGCTAACTGAAGTACAAGCACTGTTGGATTAAGAGCTCTACAAATTTCTGTCACAATTTTTTGCTGGACTGAGGAAAGCAGGCAGCAGTCTGTACACGAAGAAGTCAATACACGGCATCAGTTACAAACAACATAGTCAGGATTGTTATTTGTTTTATAAAACAAATAATGTTTTTTCATTTATGCAATGGAAAGAATGTTTCATTTGGTGAAAGATGGAACATTCCATAATTTAATAATTATACCCCCCTTATCTATTTATTTGTTTGTTGGAATGGCATCAAGAAATTAAAATGTGTAAAAGCTCAAAGGTGTGTAGATTTCTATATCCACAGTGGATTAAATGGAACATCATAAACAAATTGGTTTGAGTGGTTGTAATAACCACTTGAATATCTTTTGATTTTGAAGCTGTGTATTTGGTTGCTGGGGCAGTATGATGGCCATTTTAGTGCTTTTTTCAGACATAGCATTAGTAAATTGTAAAAATATTTGACACTTTGTCAGCTGTTGTGTCTTTACTTGAAGTGTTGTGTGTGTTAGCAGTCAGTAGAATGAGGACTAGAATGCTCAGTGACATGAGGAGCTTCACCTTAACCTGGCCTTTGTACCCTGAATATGTGACACAGTAGGAATATTAGTGTGACGGCTGAGCAGAATGGCCAAGTAACACCAGTGGATGCGGTTGCTGCCATAGGTCAAAGAGGGATTAATATCATTATGTTTCAGTACCTGTTGTGTGGGCCGCCAGAAGAGGAGGTACTGCTGGCCCACCACCAGAGGGCGCCCTGCCTGAAGTACGGGCTTCAGGCACGAGAGGGCGCTGCCGCCACGGACACAGCCGGGGGTGACAGCTGTCACTCATTATCTCATGACAGCTGTCACCCATCTACACTTCATCGTACTACTGCATATAACCCGGACGTCATCTCCACCTCATTGCCGAGATATCATCTACCTGTGAAGGTAATATTCTCTGCTGTATCTGAACTTAACACTGACTTTATAGTCTGAACTTCTTTGCAGCCGTTTTCCTGTGGGTGTTGCCTTATCTGTGGAATTGGCGTGATCAGCGACGGCTTCGCTTCACACCCCAACCAGATAAGTGGTTAACAGGAGCTGCACGAGTGTGTGATTAGAGGTGGAGGTGACTTTCCACCTTCTGACTGTTTTTGTTACTGGGTGTGCACACACCCACATCTCACTGTTTGTGCTCCTCGCCAGCAGTACCAGATCCGACAGACGGGGACGGTGATCACCTGGGAATTCGGGACTTGGCGGCTCCAGTATTCACCGGGTTCGGTGGCGGCGGAAATCATGTGGTTCCGGCTCTTCTCAGGACAGACGTCTTCTATCCTTGAGCCTGCCCACACGTCACCTTTGTGTATTGACTGCTATCAGATTCTGAGATTGTCTGTATATTCGTTGTGCACATTCACAACATTAAATTGTTACCTTTTGGCTCATCTATTGACCGTTCATTTGCGCCCCCTGTTGTGGGTCCGTGTCACTACACTTTCCCCAACAGTACCATGTAATTAGAAATGGACTGCCAAACACAGGTGGTTTGAGGTCAGCACTGTCTCCTTTCATTCTGCACACTGTACAGAGTTTCTGCAGCGTGGCACTTTAGTTCTTGTGCACTGTGATTTCAGCAATATCCACGTTAGTTCAGACTAAAGTATGAATTCAATCACTAGGTGCCTTTTCAACCATTGTTGTCCAATCAGGAGTGTCTAAAAGGGGAGAATAAGTAGAAGGATTCTAGGGGACCATGATTGACAGGGGCCCAGAGACGTCCCTACTAAAATTATAAAACTGACAAAATAATATGACACTCAGTTATAAACTTACAATTACACATATATTTTACTTACAATGCATTGATAACACTAAGTTTATTTGTTTTGGAAACATTTCTCAACACCCACCCCCTCAGTATTTATGTAAAATGGTTCAGTCTACCTGCTCGCTCAGTCTACTGCATAGCACAACTTTTCACAGAGACAGGGGACTGCAGGATCATGAGAGGTAGTACAGCTCAGAAAACAAAGAAAAAAGCTTAGACTGAAGAAAGAAAAGAGTCAATCACTCAGTTGTTTCATAGGCAAAGTGGGTCTGTGATAGAAAGTTCTGGAATGTTAGCCTGTTGTCTGTTCCTCACTTGTCCATAACAGCTAGCTCACTTTCTCCCCATGTTAGCTCATATTTCTGAAGAAAACTACAGTTCACTGTTGTTTTAGTTAAATAATCAATGCAGACAAATGTTTAGCTGTTCTCAAAATCTTACTCATGTTCCGCACAGACACATCAGGAGCAGCAGCCATCAGTCTCCCCCGCACCTGAATAAGCCCAGGAACTCCTGAGGTGAGCAGCTGTCTGTTGATTAAAGAATTAATTATTATGGACAAAAAAGGCATTACAGAATAAAAAATTGTTCTGAAATTAAAAAAGCCTATAGTCTGTATTTAATTCAGAATGATTGTAATGGTTTAAAAAGCATTAGCTATCACTGAAATATAATGTTTGGTCAGTAGTTTGGGACTTTCATCCTCCTGCTTTGCAGTATGAACAAAGAACATTTGTAGTGTGTGCAGACTAGGGATGGGTATTGATAAGATTTTATCGATATCGATGCCATTATCGATTCCGCTTATCGATCTGATTCCTTATTGAATCCCTTATCGATACCTCCTGTGAATTTTCTGTGTACTAAAAGTAGGCTTTACAGATTATTTTATGTCAACAACATTTTAAATTGGTCACTGGATCCTTGATCTCTGGACATAAATAAAAATAAATAAAATCTGTAGTTTTTGTCAAAAGCATTTCCTTTCAGACATTTTGGCATGAATGTCTCTCCATACCTCTGAGGTGAGCTCAGCCGGCAGCTGCACGTCAGCCCAGAATGTTTCGTAATGGGAGGAAAAAACATTTTGATCGATTGTAGTTTGTTTGTATTACGTTTGGAAAGAGGTGTCATTTGATTTAACCGGTGTTTAACTGGGCGGCTTTGCTTGAGCTGCTGCCCCCGCGACCCGACTCCGGATAAAGCGGAAGAAAATGGATGGATGGGTTTGACTGAAACAGATTGTCTTTAAACGTATATAAAACAGGGATGAAGTGGAGATGTAAGAGTCACTAGGTGTTCACAGGAAACAGTTATTTATTTCTATACTTATTTATTTCTGTTCATTGTTAGTTGGTTTTATCTTTTCTGTTGTGTTTTGTTTCATCGGGTTCTTTTTGTCTCTTTCTCTAAAATTGTATTGTAGCATTATTAGTTATTATGGGCTATTATTATTACTATTATTATTGTTGTTGTTGCTATTATTATTATTGAATTAATTATGAATTTAAAAAAAATAAAAAAATTGCAATTTCACTCTTTTATGACAACGAATGCTGAGCCATTAATTATTATACAGAAAACAAATGGACACAAACATGCTGAGATGCGAACAGCTTAATGCTAACCAGATCAGAGCAAGCACAGAGCAAGCACTGCTTCGATCTGTGAATCACTGCTTTGATTGGTTCAAAGTTCAAAGCAAAGCCACGCTGCAGAAACGGTTGATTGACCCACTGCAGGGTCTCTAATCAATGTAGAGAAATCATCATTTTCCTGACAAACACCCCCAAGCATAACGGCCACTCTGAAGGACCAATAAGAGAATCGTTAAGCAAAAAGGTTATTGATGTCAGTGGATCGAATCATTTCTTAACGATACCCGAAAGGAACCGGTTTCTGATACCCATCCCTAGTGTAGACTGGGTGATTGCGCTCAATCCAGTCAGATAAATATTTACATTTTCTGTAACTCAGAAGAGTAAATAGCAACAACCATCCTCATATATGTATTTTTTGTCATAGTATCAGTCTTGCAGCAAATAAGTGAATCTAAATGAATTTCATTGTATTTTCAGTGCTTCGTCTACCAAGTAACTGTTAAATCATGTTTTTCTTTTCACAAATTTGGGAATGATAGTCAAAATATCATTAAAATGCATAGTTTTATGTAAAACAGTCTCAGAATTTTCCACCAGCCTAGCCGCCAGGTATGGGAAGTAGGGCTGGGTATCATGGCCAATTTCCATAATCGATTCAATTTCGATTCATAGGGTCCTGAATTGATTAATCACGATTCGATTCGATCTGCTCTTAAATGAGGAAAATGGCTCAACTGTTTTAGAAAATAGAAATGTGCTTTATTATTCTCTCCAACATTAACAAAATGACCTGAGTTGTAAACAAAAAAAAAAAAAACCTGAGCTGTAAACACAACTGTCTCAAGTCTCAAAAGTGCAATTGTATAATTTTAAAGGCGTTGCAAGTGAAAATATACTTGAATTACAACTTTTCTTCAGTGCAAATTGCATTAAAGCATTGTTTTCTAAAGTGCAAAAATAATAATTTTGGTAACTAAAACTCATTTACTAGAGCTAAACTTAATTGAACCCTGGTGTTCACATACGAGGACATCCCATTATCAACTGTCTTGGTTTCAGTCCCAGTGAAAAGTTAAAACCAGAGTTGATGAACCAAGACCAATAAAGTAAAAACCTTGACCAAAAAAGTCAAAACCACAAAAAGTGAACAAAAGTGTAAACCTGGACCAAAACAAGTCCAAACTTGGACCATAAAAGTCAAAACAACAAAAAGTGAACAAAAAGTGTAAACCTGGACCAAAACAAGTCCAAACTGGCAGCCTTTAGGCGCCATTAGCGGCCTTGTTTGTCCATCCTGGAGGGAAAAGGGGCCCAGCCCTGAACAGTCCACTGTCCACAGTCAACGTCAGAGCTGGAGAAGGTAAGGGCGGGGGGAGACCAGGGAGCGAGGCTGAAGTGTTGCTCTTCTTCAGGAGGTTTTTATCACAGCGGCCTTGAAGTGCAGCTGTGTTTTGGGAAGCCGAATGAATATCCAGATTAGCAGACGCCTGAAAGATTCCACAGTCTGAAACAGAGTGGCTTTCAATACATCTGAATATAGGAGAGGAGATGTGGTCATTACAGTGCAGCCATCCTCCCAGAGATGGTTTCCAGCGTGCGGTTAACACCCGCCGACTGAGCTGACACTGCCCTTCCAATCGAATCAATCGTGGGGCAGCCTGGACGGGCCAATTATTGCCGCTACCACCTTCTTAATTGTCCGGTAGACCAGTGCTATGCCCGCTCCACACAGCAGAAAGCCGGTCACCACCGAGCCAAATATATACACATCTTCGACGTCCTCCACAGACAGCGTGTAAAGGCACATGACCTGCCTGCAACTGTCCATCACGTAGCCCATCACATGCGTCCCGGCAGGACAGGTCGGGTCCTCCGCCCCCGAGTGTCTTGTAGAAAAATAGTGTCAATTGCGTTCAGAGACGACTTTAACAGATCCATTTTTGCCGTTCCAGAAGAGCAAAGCTGGCAGCCTCACAGACAACACGCCACAGAAGCAGGAAAGATAGGGAGGGAGGGAGAGAGGAAAAATGCATCCATCTCGGCCGAGAGCAAGGAGGCAAAAAAAAAAAACTGTTCTTGTGCAAGAAAAGGAGCTCATTGACATGATCTGGGGTTAAGCAGCTCCTTTTTGCAGTTATGATATCACCCGCAGTAGAAAAAACCCTCTCCGATGCAATACTGGTCCCTGGGACAGAAAGGTATCGTTTCGCCAAGGCAAGCCAACAGTGGATACTCCTTTTCATTTGACCTCCACCAGTTCAGAGGATTATCATTCAGCCCAGCAGGTTTTTCCATCCTGTATCTTCTGACTTCATCTTCCGCCCTTGTTGCTGGAGTTTTCTATTCATGTTTCTGGACTGTTGGTGAGTACGCTGCTCCAAGGAGTGATTCCAATGTGCTGGATTTCTTGGGCTTTTTGGGTGAAGTCGCTCCCCCGATCTCCTCAGCTCCTTCTCCACCAGCATTATTACCCTCAGCATTTTGCTGCTGAATAAACAGAAAAAATGTAAATGAATTAATATATTTAAAGTAATTTAAGTATTTTAAATTATGACATATTCCTTATAATCCAATAGCTTATCTTTTAATTATCACTGAAAATATTCTTATTAAAACAATTTTTTTAATACTTACACCAAGTGCAGCAGTGGCAGCCTCAGTCTGAAGCCTGGAGAAGGTGTCATCTCACTCTTGAGCAGACAGAGATGGTAGAGCCTTAAAGTGAGGACCCAGTGCTGATGCAGCATACAGTGTGACCTTCTTCTCATCATATCTTAAAGACTTTTCACAAATAATTTTGTTATCACAGTATGAGAATAAACATGGCATGCATACAAATATACATACAACACATATAAATAAAAGGTGCATGGTCTATAAATTATACAGATTAGTTGTAGCTGCTGCTACAACTAATCTGTATAAGAAGATGCACATATAAAATCTAAAACTTTGCTTTAGTTGTGTTTGATTTGGCCTACTCCTGACTATTACATGGAAACACACACATATGCACACACAGACAAATAGACACCTTAACATTACCATACCTTGTCCTCAAGTTATTCTTTACATCAGTCTTCAAATCCTTCACCACAGTGGAGTCTCCCAGGCAGGGGGTTAAGGCTTCGTGAAGTAGGGCGAGGAGTGGGGCGATGACAGACAGTGTTGGTTGCTTGTCCTCCAACATTGCCTGTGTGGCTTCTTTCATTGGTTTCAAAACGCGCACCAAATCTTCGGCAACTGTTACATCCTCCTCTGTTAAGGTGCAGATATCTTTTTCATTCCTGCGCATGTCTTGTGAAAGGAGAGTGGCAGAGATCGCCAGCTGTTGTTCTAAAAAGCGCTCCAGCATGTCTAGTGTGCTGTTCCACCTGGTCACGGCACATGAGCTTGTGCGCTGGAAGTTGCGCTGGAAATTCTTTTAGTATGTGATTTGCCGTCGTACTTCGGTGGAAAAACGTTGCAATATGCCTCACTCGAGCGAGCAGACGTGACACGGCTGGGATTTTCAGACCCGCTTGTGAGGCTAAATTCAACGTATGAGCGAAGCAGCCGACGTGCATTAGTTTCATGATCCCCACTGCACGAACCATATTAGCAGCATTGTCCATGACCACTGCTGGGTCTTTGCCGGTCAGACCCCATTTCTGTATAACATGCGTTAGCATATCTGCCAAATTACTAGCAGTGTTGCTCGTGAGAACCTCGGTGGTTTGTAGCACATGAGACATGAGGCACCACTCGTTGGTGATGTAGTGACAGGTTACTATCATGTACGACTGCGTTGACAGTGATATCCAAGTGTCACAAGTGATGTCAACTCTCTCTGCTGACTGGATTTTCATTACGATGTCGTTTTTCACACATGTATACATCCTGGGGATAACTGTGTCAGTCAGGTGTTTACGCTGCACCATCACATAATGTGAATCGAGCACATGTACGAGCCACCTGAAGCCTTCGTTTTCCACCACCGAGTACGGGCACAAATCTTTACAGATAAAAGTTGAGATGCCTTCTGTTATTTTTATGGCCCGAGGAGAATCGGCAGGTAATGTCAGTGATTCCTTCAGTTTCTTTTGTTTCACCCTGGGCGGCTTGTTGTCAGAAGCTAACGTTAGCGTAGTGTGATACCTCGTCAAGTGATTTTGAAGGTTTGTGGTGTTCCTACTAGAGGTGCACCGATCGATCGGGCACCGATCATTATCGGCTGATCACGCCTTGATCGGTGATCGGCAAAATGCGCCAATCAAAAGGACCGATCACAACAGTGCAGACAGTAGCGCAGGGAGCGCTTGGTCCTGTCATGACACGCTTTCCTCTGTGACGTAAACTAATTTTGACTTCTAATATGAGCTGGACGGACAAGGAGAACAGTCGCCATCATCTAATGTAGTCCATGTCCGTCCAGCTCATATCAGAAGTCAAAATGAGTCAAATGGCTCTGAGAGATCTAAATAGACTGCTATGTAATGAATGGAACCACACTGCCATCTAGTGGATATCCAGTGTGCGTGAGTGTGTATTTGTGAATCAGTAGGCATTTTGATTTTGTTTATTTTTTCATATGAGTGTAGAGGTACAGAGAGTACAAAGAAGCTTTGTTCATTTGATTTGCTTATATTGTGAACTGCCATGAGACTGGAATTGACAACTAAGTTTGAAAAAAAAAATTGATTGAATTGATTGATTGATTTGTTTGTGGATCTGTGGATTTCGTGAAAAGAATGTTTCAAAATTACGTCACAGAGGAAAGCGATGAATGCATGTAATTGGTGATCCACAAATGCTGAAACTCAATTCACATATACAATTTCCAGTTTTACAAATGTATTTTTTTTTTTTTTCAAATTAAGTTTTATATTTGCAAATACATTATTTGCAAAGACCAATTTACAAGTTACAAATATGAAATTTGCATTTGTGGATATCTGAACACATTTGCAAATCAATGATTATTTGTAGATCACCCTGTGTGCATTTACAAATATTGAGACAATTTTAACCCCATAGAATGAGGGCTGTATTTTACATTCTCAACGTATTCTCTGTAGGCTGTAACCTGATTAACATGAAACATGGAAAAAAAAAAAAGCTTGCTGGTAGAACAAAGTCAGTGTAATAAAACAAAAGTTGGCAGTTTATCCTAGTGTCTTTATTTGAATGCATGTTTTTTGTTTTCATCATTAAGTTTTAATGCAAAAATAGTCCCATACATTAGACCTATATTCTTATTTTGGGCATGATCCAAATATGGACTTGATCGGTATCGGCAGATCAAATTTTCAGTGATCGGTGATCGGCCTAAAAAATCCAGATCGGTGCACCTCTAGTTCCTACAGTAACTGAGCTCCGCTTGGCAGATGTTGTAAACCACTTTGCTTGTATCCTCTTTGTCCTTTGTTGTTTTAAATTTGAAATGATTCCAAATGTCCGACTTAGGTTTGAACGGACTTTTACCAGTATCGGCCATCGTGTATGTTTTGAGCGCTTGAATGAACCAGACATAAACCTATGACGTAAACGTCACTTCCGCGTCACGTATGCACCAGACTGCAATGGTTAACTTACGGGGAAGAATCGATCTAATGCCTTATGAATCACTATTGTAAATTAAAAATGAAATTGATCCAAAATCGATTAAATCGATTTTTTTACCGGTGCTTCCCTAATGGGAAGCACCGGTAAGATTTCTTTTCATGGGGCCCAAAGTCCTTGGCGGCACCCCTGTGTCCAATTATTTAAATACAGAAGTTCATTTCCACAAGAAGCAAGTCCAATGACTTAAACACACAGTCATTTTGACACTGTGATCCAACTTTAACTTTGTGTTCATCCTTTATTGACTGCAAAATCACTGTTTTGCGAGCTCACGTTCTGCGTAATGCTTGTCTTCAGCGTGATTCATTGCGTCAGTGTGCACAGAGCGCGCCTCATCTGATCCATTATGTTAAATCTATCATAAACGTACTTTTAGAGATAAGAGAGACTTTATTGTCATTGTAATAGTAATCCAGCAGGATTACAGCTGCTTATAAGAAGGAATGAACATGAAACTGTTTTACCAAGCTATTACTGTTGTGTGGGCCGCTGAAGAGGAGGTACTGCTGGCCCACCACCAGAGGGCGCCCTGTCTGGAGTGCGGGCTCCAGGCACCAGAGGGCGCAGCCGCCTCACAGGAGCAGCCAGGGTGACAGCTGTCACGCATCACCGGCAACAGCTGTTACCAATCATCTGATCGGCATGAGTATATCAGCAGGACGACGTCTCCACCTCTTTGCCGAGATATCGTTCTACCTGGAAGGTAATAATTTCAGCTGACTGCTTGACAGTAACCTTTGTGATTTTTGTGAGTGATTGCAGACTTTTTTCTCCAACGAGAGGTGGGGGTAGCTTCCCTGCCGTGCAGGTTGCTGGGTGCAAACGCGCCCCCGTGTGGTTCCGGTTCTACTTTGGAGAGGCGTCTCCTATCTTCGAGCCTGCCCACACGACACCTTTGTGAATTGAACTTTGTCCATTGTTGTAATTTGTTGTTTTTGTTGTGCACGTTCGCAACAGTAAAGTGTTGTTATTTGACCTATTCCATTGTCCGTTCATTTGCGCCCCCTGTTGTGGGTCCGTGTACTTACACTTTCCCAACAGGATATCTCGGCCAACGTCATGGATCCCGAGGGGCGTCAACCCGCTGTTGAACCGCCAATGGAAGAACAGGGTGCATAGGCGCCCGCAGTCTACCTCTTAATCAGGTTGCGCTTTCACAAAAATACACAAATTCTTGATTGTTCATGCCCAGAGACTGCAAACCAGGCGGAAACAGGGTGTTGTGGTGGGGGAATGTGCTCGCCACAACACCCTTTGATTAAAGGTCCACTATTGAGGACATACTACTTTCATACTACTATTACTTATAATAATAATAATGCTAATGATTATAACAACCAAAATGGTTTGAATCGGTATTACTCTTGGCCTAATTTTTACTATAGTTTAATTTTTACTTAAGTTTAATTGATGAGCCATATAAAAATAAGTTTACTTAATTTAACTTTTCTGCTTAACTAAAGTGGGATGTGACGCAATATCTTTTTTAATGTAATGTCTAAGCGCAGGCATTACTGGGTCTGTTTGGGGTTCTAGTTTTAAAATCAGGTTAGTTAGGATGAGGGAAGCCAAAAATATGGAAATGATTCCAGCTATTGTGATTAATAATTTTATCAAACAAAAATGTACGTTGTGATATCAGTTTCGGTTAAAGGCAAAGAAAAGGCGAAAATCCAACTAAACTGGGGGGATCGGGGTAAGAAAGTAGTCATCAGAAAACCCTCCAGAATGCATCCCTAGACATCAAAAACTGGGCTCTTCTGTTCACACTCTACACCTCCGACTTCAGATTCTGGTCACAGTCCTGCCACCTGCAGAAGTTTTCGGATTACTCTGCCATTGTGGTCTGCATCAGCAGTGACCAGGAGGCTGAGTGCACGAGTGTGGTGGGCAGGTTGTAGAGTGGTGGCCTCAACCACCTTTTTCAGATTATGCATAGTGCAAGTTTTGGCTTTTGCATCACCAGTTATACAGCTTCATGAAGAAATGGCACAGAGAAAATTAAAAAGAAAACCTTAAAGTTCAGCTACAGTTTGCCAGAAGGCACATCAGAGATGCAAGCCTAGATTTGATCTGATTTGATGAATGAAAATTCTTCTCCGCTCTACTCCACTATGAAGTTATGAGTAGTGTTGCAAAATTCAAAACTTGCACTGTGCACAGTTTCTTCAATGACAGCCAGAGAAGCCTATCTCTTCTTCAGAGTCACCTGGGTGTCTTGGTGGCTTTCCTCACTCTTCTCCTTCTTGTGTTTCTACATACTTGATGTAAGACCAAGACATAATCAGTGTCTTGGAAATGTTGATGTATCCATCTCCTAAATTGTCTGAAGAAGATTGGATGTAAAATTGATGGCTTGTATGTGTTATGCTTAATGGTGTTGGGAAGGTGTTGTAACACGGACCCGCAACAGGGGGCGCAAATGAACGGACAATGGATAAGACAAAGAGTAACAATTTAATGTTGTGAAACGCACAACTGGATACAGACAAAGATATATGCCAATTAAACACAAGGTGACGTGCGGGCAGGCTCGAAGATAGGAGACCTCTGGCGATCGGAGAGCCGGGACCCACACAGCTTCCACCACCAACGGCCTGAAGAACACCGGAGCCGCCAAGTCCTGAGTCCCCAGGTGGTCACCGTCTTCTGTTGCAGACCCTGGTACTGCTGGCAGAAGATGAAAAACAGTTAATGGTGAGTGTGTATCCACACACCCAGTAATCCTTCACCTACGGATCTTCAAGGAGGGAAAACCTCCACCTCCAGCAACAATTTCACCCGTGCAGCTCCTGTTGGTCTCTTTCCTGGATGGAGTGAGAGGCGAAGAACGTCGTCCTCTCGCTGTCCGCCAATCCAGCCTCCGACAGAGCCCGCAGGAACACGGCTGCACACAGAACAATGTCTTTGACTACAATAATCACAGCAGAGAAGATTACCTTGGACGGTAGCTGATTTCTCGGCGAGGAGTGGAGTAATAATCCGGCTTTTGTAGGGACGGTGGTGATTGGTGACAGCTGGTGTAAATGAGTGACAGCTGTCACTCTCTGTTGTCTCGGCGCCCTCTCATGCTTGAATCCCGCACTCCAAGCAGGGCGCCGACTGGTGGTGGTGGGCCAGCAGTACCTCCTCTTCAGCGGCCCACACAACAAATGGGGCACTTACTTATTCATGCCATCATTTTGGCTTTGAGATTTTTATTTCTTTTAACTCATGATGTAGAGATTATTTTTACATTGTGAATTTAAAGGGCAGAATTTGAGAAATTTTAATATAAAAAGCCTGAATTTTTGTTTTGGTTTTTGATGTCCTAAAAAAAGGGAAGCATGTATAAAGTGAATAAAATTGGTCCTAGCACAGAACCTTGTGGAACTCCATAATTAACTTTAGTCTGTGAAGAAGATTCCCCATTTACATGAACAAATTGTAATCTATTAGACAAATATGATTCAAACCACCGCAGCGCAGTGCCTTTAATACCTATGGCATGCTCTAATCTCTGTAATAAAATTTTATGGTCAACAGTATCAAAAGCAGCACTGAGGTCCAACAGAACAAGCACAGAGACGAGTCCACTGTCCGAGGCCATAAGAAGATCATTTGTAACCTTCACTAATGCTGTTTCTGTACTATGATGAATTCTAAAACCTGACTGAAACTCTTCAAATAGACCATTCCTCTGCAGATGATCAGTTAGCTGTTTTACAACTACCCTTTCAAGAATTTTTGAGAGAAAAGGAAGGTTGGAGATTGGCCTATAATTAGCTAAGATAGCTGGGTCAAGTGATGGCTTTTTAAGTAATGGTTTAATTACTGCCACCTTAAAAGCCTGTGGTACATAGCCAACTAACAAAGATAGATTGATCATATTTAAGATCGAAGCATTAAATAATGGTAGGGCTTCCTTGAGCAGCCTGGTAGGAATGGGGTCTAATAAACATGTTGATGGTTTGGATGAAGTAACTAATGAAAATAACTCAGACAGAACAATCGGAGAGAAAGAGTCTAACCAAATACCGGCATCACTGAAAGCAGCCAAAGATAACGATACGTCTTTGGGATGGTTATGAGTAATTTTTTCTCTAATAGTTAAAATTTTGTTAGCAAAGAAAGTCATGAAGTCATTACTAGTTAAAGTTAATGGAATACTCAGCTCAATAGAGCTCTGACTCTTTGTCAGCCTGGCTACAGTGTTGAAAAGAAACCTGGGGTTGTTCTTATTTTCTTCAATTAGTGATGAGTAGAAGATGTCCTAGCTTTACGGAGGGCTTTTTTATAGAGCAACAGACTCTTTTTCCAGGCTAAGTGAAGATCTTCTAAATTAGTGAGACGCCATTTCCTCTCCAACTTACGGGTTATCTGCTTTAAGCTACGAGTTTGTGAGTTATACCACGGAGTCAGGCACTTCTGATTTAAAGCTCTCTTCTTTAGAGGAGCTACAGCATCCAAAGTTGTCTTCAATGAGGATGTAAAACTATGAGATACTCTATCTCACTTACAGAGTTTAGGTAGCTACTCTGCACTGTGTTGGTATATGGCATTAGAGAACACAAAGAAGGAATCATATCCTTAAACCTAGTTACAGCGCTTTCTGAAAGACTTCTAGTGTAATGAAACTTATTCCCCACTGCTGGGTAGTCCATCAGAGTAAATGTAAATGTTATTAAGAAATGATCAGACAGAAGGGAGTTTTCAGGGAATACTGTTAAGTCTTCTATTTCCATACCATAAGTCAGAACAAGATCTAAGATATGATTAAAGTGGTGGGTGGACTCATTTACTTTTTGAGCAAAGCCAATAGAGTCTAATAATAGATTAAATGCAGTGTTGAGGCTGTCATTCTCAGCATCTGTGTGGATGTTAAAATCGCCCACTATAATTATCTTATCTGAGCTAAGCACTAAGTCAGACAAAAGGTCTGAAAATTCACAGAGAAACTCACAGTAATGACCAGGTGGACGATAGATAATACAAATAAAACTGTTTTTTGGGACTTCCAATTTGGATGGACAAGTCTAAGAGTCAAGCTTTCAAATGAATTAAAGCTCTGTCTGGGTTTTTGATTAATTAATAAGCTGGAATGGAAGATTGCTGCTAATCCTCCGCCCCGGCCCGTGCTACGAGCATTCTGACAGTTAGTGTGACTCGGGGTGTTGACTCATTTAAACTAACATATTCATCCTGCTGTAACCAGGTTTCTGTAAGGCAGAATAAATCAATATGTTGATCAATTATTATATCATTTACCAACAGGGACTTAAGAGAGAGACCTAATGTTTAATAGACCACATTTAACTGTTTTAGTCTGTGGTGCAGTTGAAGGTGCTATATTATTTTTTCTTTTTGAATTTTTATGCTTAAATAGATTTTTGCTGGTTATTGGTAGTCTGGGAGCAGGCACCGTCTCTACGGGGATGGGGTAATGAGGGGATGGCAGGGGGAGAGAAGCTGCAGAGAGGTGTGTAAGACTACAACTCTGCTTCCTGGTCCCAACCCTGGATAGTCACGGTTTGGAGGATTTAAGAAAATTGGCCAGATTTCTAGAAATGAGAGCTGCTCCATCCAAAGTGGGATGGATGCCGTCTCTCCTAACAAGACCAGGTTTTCCCCAGAAGCTTTGCCAATTATCTATGAAGCCCACCTCATTTTTTGGACACCACTCAGACAGCCAGCAATTCAAGGAGAACATGCGGCTAAACATGTCACTCCTGGTCTGATTGGGGAGGGGCCCAGAGAAAACTACAGAGTCCGACATTGTTTTTGCAAAGTTACACACCGATTTAATGTTAATTTTAGTGACCTCCGATTGGCGTAACCGGGTGTCATTACTGCCGACGTGAATTACAATCTTACCAAATTTACGCTTAGCCTTAGCCAGCAGTTTCAAATTTCCTTCAATGTCGCCTGCTCTGGCCCCCGGAAGACAATTGACTATGGTTGCTGGTGTCGCTAACTTCACATTTCGCAAAACAGTCGCCAATAACCAGAGTTTGATCCTCGGCGGGTGTGTCGTCGAGTGGGGAAAAACGGTTAGAGATGTGAACGGGTTGGCGGTGTACACGGGGCTTCTGTTTAGGGCTACGCTTCCTCCTCACAGTCACCCAGTCGGCCTGCTTTCCCGGCTGCTCAGGATCTGCCAGGGGTAACTAAGTATAGGTCCGTTTTATTTTTTTCAAAAACTATATGGTTTTCATTCATATGTTTTTACGTCAGACATGCTTGAACCCTCGTGCGCATGCGTGAGTTTTTCCACGCCTGTCGGTGACGTCATTCGCCTGTGAGCACTCCTTGTGGGAGGAGTCGTCCAGCCCCTCGTCGGAATTCCTTTGTCTGAGAAGTTACTGGAGACTGGCGCTTTGTTTGATCAAAATGTTTTCTAAACCTGTGAGACACATCGAAGTGGACACGGTTTGAAAATTAAGCTGGTTTTCGGTGAAAATTTTAACGGCTGATGAGAGATTTTGAGGTGATACTGTCGCTTTAAGGACTTCCCACGGTGCGAGACGTCGCGCAGCGCTCTCAGGCACCGTCGTCAGCCTGTTTCAAGCTGAAAACCTCCACATTTCAGGCTCTATTGATCCAGGACGTCGTGAGAGAACAGAGAAGTTTCAGAAGAAGTCGGTTTCAGCATTTTATCCGATATTCCACTGTTAAAGGAGATTTTTTTAATGAAAGACGTGCGGACGGGTCTGCACGTCGGGACGCAGCCGCGCGGTGCGGCGGCACAGGAAAAACACCTCCGTGTTGATAACCATTTGTAAAATCCAGGCGGCTTTTGATGGCTTTCAGTGGAGTGAGTATATGAGAAATTGTTTAACAGCTGGACATGTTCCAACTTGGCCTTAAGGCTTCCAACGGAGGTGTTTTTCCTGTGGCAGAGCGTCGCAGCGGCTGCGAGCCGACGCTGCAATCCGTCCGCACATCTTTCATTAAAAAAAATCTTTAACAGTGGAATATCCATATAAAATGCTGAAACCGACTTCTTCTGAAACTTCTCTGTTTCTCACGACGTCCTGGATAAATAGAGCCTGAAATGTGGAGGTTTTCAGCTTGAAACAGGCTGACGACGGCGCCTGAGCACTGCGCGACGTCTCGCACCGTGGGAAGTCCTTAAAGCGACAGTATCACCTCAAAATCTCTCATCAGCCGTTAAAATTTTCACCGAAAACCAGCTTAATTTTTCGAACCGTGTCCACTTCGATGTGCCTCACAGGTTTAGAAAAAATTTTGATCAAACAAAGCGCCAGTCTCTCAGGAACTTCTCAGACAAAGGAATTCCGACGAGGGCTGGACGACTCCTCCCACAAGGAGTGCTCACAGGCGAATGACGTCACCGACAGGCGTGGAAAAACTCACACATGCGCACGAGGGTTCAAGCATGTCTGACGTAAAAACATATGAATGAAATCCATATAGTTTTTGAAAAAAATAAAAGGACCTATACTTTATTGACAGCCCTCGTATATCCTGCACCTCCCTCTTACACTTCTCTGCCACACTAGACTTCCTCATACAATGCCACACCTTTACTGTTGGCAAACAAACAATGCAACTCCTTCTGACCTTCTCTATCAGCACTCTCAGAGCAGATATTGCATCTCCAGTGTTCAGTCTGTAATTTAAAGCATACTGGAAATAATAGAACATTGTTGTTTTTTGATGGATAAGTTGTTTAGATATGAATTTCATGCTTTTCTATGCATCTAATTCAGATTACTCCTCCCCCACTTGTGGGACCAACTTGTGACCGACTACTGTGAAATTGGGCAGGCAGCTTTTTGTTCATTTTCTGTGTCATTGGACCATATTTCATGTTTATTGGACTTAATCATCTTAATAACACAAACACATGAGTGTCCATATTTCATGGTTATTGGACTTAATCATCTTAATAACACAACACATGAGTGTCCATTGAATGTACTGTATGTGCAGTAGGCATGTGGAGATTAATTGATACGAATCGGTATATAGATACAAACATGCGCGATGCAAGTGCATCGATTCATTCAGTGTGCATTGATTTAATTGATGGGTGAAATCGTGTTGCATCACTCGCTGTCTGCTTGCATCCAATTTTTCCGTGGCACATACCCGTTTCTTCGGAAACGGGTATGTGGAAATTTACGCGGAAAATGAGATGTCCGTAATAACCATATTTTTTTTATCAGAATGGATGTATAGTGCTTGGAATATATGAAATGTGTGATTCAAAGGTGAAACAGATTCAATGGTTTCAGTTAGACAGTGCTAAAACGCATTATTTTCACAAGAAAGTGTTGAAAATGTACATTTTTGACTAGGAGGTGGGTACTGTTTCAATCCTGTCATGCCAGAGCCAATACACACACAAACGGTCACAAATGACACTGCAGGGCCATCCCCAAGAAAAAGGACCGGTTACAGATCCCTATGAGAGAGCCTTTCATGTAATTGCTGATGATGTTAAGGTCCGCGTCATTGATGGGATGGAAGTGCTACAGATGAGTGATCTGTTATAGCAGTTCATTCAGGTTCTAGGGGCCTATCGAGCGGCCAGAGTATCGCAGTGAGAAACTGAAGAAACATCTCATGAAGGCATTGTCTGATCAGATTTCCTTCTGGCATCCCAAATACTGGCATGAATCTGAAGTGATCTTTTCAGATGTACCACCAGGACTAATTGTGGAAGCTGGAATGGCTATGCAAGATGAAGAAATTGTATGCGATGTACAGTTGTCAGAGGACAGGCACAAACAAGATGCAAGAGAAGCCTACCGTGCTACTCGGATGCTGCGCCAAGCAATCGTGCAGGTAGAAAATATGAAGTGGCCGCCTCCACCAGAGCACATTCCAACCAAAGCTGTAGCGGCTGCCATCCTTACATGTCTCTTCAATGTTCTGGCCTGGATCATCACCACAGATGCTTCAATCACATATGGAGATGACTCTCTCTGGATGTACCAATATGGAGATGCCATCTTTGGATGTACCTGCAAGATTTTCCAAGTCAGTGAAGACATGAATCCTTTTCATTGTACAGGACATCATCTACTCTACAGGAAATGGGTGAATTCACATGTCAAAGCATGTATCCTTGGCTGTCAGTGCGCATCACAAGACTGGAAGTATGCAGCTGGTTTCTACCTTTAACTGACTGGGTCACTGCATTGCCAAAGCAAGCTCCAGGAGGTGGAGACAGCCCTTGCAGAAGTAAGCCTTCAGCAGCAACATACCAATCTCGTTCCAAGCAACATCGCACCAAATGTTGCAGTAACGTTTGTTTGGGACAACAATGACATCCGAGAAGAAACAGCCACAGGGAAAGGAACAACCCACTACATGAATGGCATTGTGGTGCAGGTAGCAGTTTCTGGATGTCAGCCAGAAAGCACACACAAGCCTGCTCCAAAAAGTTACAGAAGGTCTGGGCAAGAACAACAACAATTTATCGAGTTTCGGTAAGCAGATTTGTAAATCTATCACACAAGCATCATTAGAAGATGCATAATCATAACAATTCACTAGATGTGCATATGCTGCACTGCACTTTTGTGGTTACATTGCAGATCAAGCAAATGTGTTGGTCCTGCTCAGGTCACTGGTGCAGCTGATCTCCTCACAACTGTGGTCTGTCTCTAAGAAAGGAGTCACAGTGCAAAGATCGGTGTGGCAGCTGGCATGGTTGTCAGCCAATTTCACAGGTCCAACAGCTGGTGATGTGCAGGAGATGCCAGGCTGATCTGGCTTCAGTGCCCAAGTGCGCAAGGAGGCTGCTGTACCATAACTGCACCGCATAGTCTACCTACCTGTCATCGATGCTTCACCAACAAACCTAGATGTCGTCTACACTATGCTGATGAGATCAATTGAGACGGCAGATGAGGTACATGACGTGCAAGACAAGCCACCTGTGGTTATTGAGACTGATCAAGCAGCTTATGCAAAGGCGCTTGAAATCTGCTCTTCCCCAACAGTGACTGGTCTTGAGAGGGTAGTCCTTCACAAATGGGCATTCCGTGTAGTTCTCAATGTCTTTGCTGTCATTGGCTACCGCTTTGGAAGTGCTGGACCTCGTGATGTGCTAATAGAGGCTGATGTCCTTGCCTCTGGGTCATTTGATGCAGTCGTGGAAGGAAGACACTACAACCGAGGGCTGAGAGTTCACAAGTTGGTTTCAGAGGCTCTGGAGTGAATGAGATGGGTTGCCTTCAAAAAGTGGAGCACCATCCTCACCCTGTCGATCTGGATGAACTGGCAAGTATCTTTGGAGATCTGCTTGCTAAAATCAATGCGCACACCCTCAAGAGAGTGCTAGATTCCAAGGCGTTCAATAACAGTTCTATCAGTCACTCTGTCCAAATGGTCAGTTGTGGTCGTCATATCTGGACATAGTGGACCTGCTCCTACAGTTCAGAAGATCAGCACGCGAGGCAAACTGGAAGCTTCATGTTGAATGTCTTTTGGAGCTGCTATCATGGTTCTCTGCCTATGACAGGATCAACTAAGGAAGGTACCTCCCTGTGTACATACTCCACATGCTCTAGCTGCCAACTACACAACCTACAGCTCATCAGCAATTGGTTGCTGGTGAGTTTGCCGTTCAATACTACCAAGGCAACACTTATGGTCGCATCCCAAATGATCAACAATTGAGGTCACCATCATTAAGGATAGCAAGACCCAAGGAGGTATCATTTAGTATAAGCTTGAGACCTGCAGCAAGCTTCAGGTGGATGTTACTTTGAGCGGACCGTGCTGGGTACACTCACCAGTGTGAGGAACTGGCAGGTTCCACACCCACAGATAAGAACACAACACACAAAGTTGCTGGGAAAAAACGTATGCAGTATGATGAAACTATAGTGCAGCAACTGAGAACTGGATCGATCTATTCCAGTCCGAAGAGCAGCTGTCACCTTCAAAACAGTGAAGGCGACTCTACTCTAGGCATTAGAAGAAGATGCAGAGCCATGGACAACCATTCCATCTGATGCACCCTGGACAGCTGATGCCATGGCCATCCCTCAAGCAACCAAGACCACAGCCAACATAACCTACTCACTGTCATCACTTATCATGCCTAGCAGTTTATATTTAGAAATAAGCTGACTGTGTGTGGGCCGCCCGAAGAGGAGGTACTGTTGGCCCAACACCAGAGGGCGCCCTGCCTGATGTCAGGCTTCAGGCACCAGAGGGCGCAGTCGCCTCGCAGGAGATCCAGGTGCGCCAACACTGACAGCTGTCAGTCATCATCATCACCATCACCACAATAAAAGCCTGGAGAATCATCAGAACCCTGCTGAGTTAGCAGCTTACCACACAGGTAAACTTTCTCAGCCGTTTTGTGCTGTTCGCATAATTCTTGCTACTGATTTTTGCAGTCGTAACCTTTGTATACTCGCAGCTTGGAGCTGGGTTTGTGGAAGTTGGAGGGAGTTGGCGTTTCCACTCCTCACTTCTCTTATCTTTGTATACTGTTGCTACTGCACGTTCTCAGTGTTCCTGTTTTCTGGGAGTGGTGGGTTTTTTTCCCTCAGGAAGGAACTGTGATTTTTGCTGACTGTTGCTGGTGTACACACACCCACCGTAACCTGTTTGTTTTTCCTGCCAGCAATACCAGATCTGACAGCTGGGAGCAGTGGCCACCTGGGGACTCGGATTTGGCGGCTCCGTGTGTTGCAGGTCTCCGTTGGCAGGTCTCTGGATAAAGGGTCTCCTATCCTCGGGCCTGCCCACACGTCACCTTCTTGTGGAACTTTTGATTGACAGACTAAAGCAGTATTTGACCTGTAGTGCACATTTTGCAATATTAAATTGTATTAATTGGCATCTCTATTGTCCGTTCATTTACGCCCCCTGTGTGGGTCCGTGTGGAAATATGGAAATTTTCAAACATTTTTTTGTGAAATAAAGGTTTCCAGTATTTTAACTGGATGCCTGATGACCCACCTTAGGTTTACTGGTTTCATGTATGAAACACTTTTTACCCCTTCTGATGAAGTTTTTAGTGTTCTACCCAAATTACCCAATACCGCAGTTTTCACGTTATTTTTGCATACCACCTTTTTTAAATTTCAAAAAAAGCATTGATCAGAGACTTTTGGGAAGGGGTAGTGTTTAGAAATTATTATCTTATAGATCAAACAAAAAGAAAAATCATGAAACCTATGATGGCAAACTTTAAATCTAAGGGCCTTTTGGAAATCAGCCCCAGGACTACGTACTCAGATTGCCTCTCATCCCCTGCAAGGCTCATGCGACTCCCTACATTTCAGTTGTTGGGATGTGGGCCTGGCCTGCAAGCCACAGGCAATGGTGCTTTCACTCCAAGTTTATCGTCAAGATGATAATACCGATCCGGATCGGTATCGGGTTCTGATACTGACGTAATTTACGTATCGGAAAACCAATCCAACCCGCGACATTTTCCACTACTGGAGAAGAGACATTGTGAATCTTCTCAACTGCTGTTTGCTCTCTGCTTGTTTGCTGCAGAGCGGGAGGAGGGGATGTTTCTCAAGCTGGGCTGTTTGAGAGAGCTCTCTTCTGCAGTGTCCTAGCTGTAGTTAGCGGCAAATTTCTGCCTGGTTCTCTGCTTCAAATTGTCTGTTCGTTGAGCATGGATTTTCTGAAAAGTTAACTGAATTGTTGCTGAAAATGTGCTAAAAATTTAGCTGTTTCACTCTTCTGAGGCTGTCAGATGCTATGAAAAGCCAGCTCAGCATGCAGCCAAGGAGGAGCTGAACAGAGATTCTGTCCGCTGAACAGGAAAAAGTCTCCATTAAAATATGGCCCATGAGCGTCGCTGATGATACACTTATTTTCCAGTTGAAAGGCTTCGTGTTTCCAAAACGTTCAGTTTGTGCAGCACGAAAACAGCGAGAGAGTAAGAAAATAGAGACAGAGAGAGAGAGAGAAAGCGAGAGACAGGCAGAGAGGGAGCGAGAGAGAGACAGACAGAGATAGAGACAGGCAGTGAGAGAGACAGAGAGAGGGAGAGACAGACAGAGATAGAGGACTTAATTTTTTTTTTCTCTAACACTTGCTTTAACAATGTAACATATGTCTCTCATATCAATAAAGCTCCATTGAAATTCAAAATTGAGAAGGAGAGACAGACAGACAGAGAGAGTGCTGTCTTTTCTCTTTAAGTCTATAAAAATAAGGCTATAAAAGTCTATAAAAATTAAGTACTTAATTCTTTTACCAAAACATCAATCTAGGCTTTCATCTTAGATGCACCTTCTGGCAAATTGTAGATTAACTTTCAGGTCAATGTTTGCCATATTTCCATTTATGGCCCCCCTTATGCCGCGTTCACACCGCACGACAGGCAACGCCACAAATTTGCCACCATCGCCCGGTGTGTCGCTCTGCTTTTGCTGCGAAAATTCGCCCCAATGCGTCATCAAATAGGAGGAGCTTCTATTCCGCTCACCATCAAGTCAACATGCCATACCTTGATCACACGGAGAGAGTTGCTGTGCTCTACTTGTTGTGGAAAACTGACAATTGTTGCCAGTGGCACAATCCCTGGGTTCACAACATCCTCATGAGATGTTCCCAATTTGGGGAGTTTCATTATTTGCTGCAGGACCTGTGTCTGGATGACGACCGCTTTCAGCGGTACATCCGCCTCTCCAAGACCCAGTTTGAGGACCTCCTGTCCTGTTCGCGTGCGCACATGTGAACATTTAAAAAAACTGGCTGCTGCAGCTGCTCGCTCTCCCCTCAAACTCTGTCATAATTGTGAAATAAAAGACAAAAGGGACATAAGTCCTGCTCACAGGCTGGCTGCCAAGACATGTCCACATCTCCATGTCACATTTTCATCACGGCAGCACAAATCATTCTAATACATTCTGTGATGGCTGGATGAAATTAAAAGTGAAGCGGGTGGGGGGGGGGGGGGGGGTCGGGGGGGTTATGGTTAGGGTTGGGGGAAGGAGTAGGGTTAGGTTATGGTTAAGGTTAGGGTTGGGGGTAGGAGTAGGGTTAGTAATAGTGAGTTAAAGAATGAAAATTTCATGAAAATTTAATTCATTTTGTGACAGGAGCAGGAAAAAAAAACGTGACTGGGCTGATATTGGCCATGCTCATGCATCGGCCCACCCCCTCTTTAGGCAGAATTTTACGTGAAAAATTCTCTGACGGGCGAATACGGTATATACAGTGCATCTGGAATGTATTCAGTGCTTCACTTTTTCCATATTTTATGTTGGCCTGATTCCAAAATGCATGAAATAAATTTTTCTCCTCAAAATTATCCACACTATACCCAATAATGATAGTGTGAAAAAAGTTTTTTTTTTTTTTTCCAGATTTATTAAAATAGAAAACTAAGAAATTACACATACCTAAGTATTCACATGTGTCGGTGCACAGCCATTTTCAGATCTCTCCAAAGAGGTTCAATCAAGCTGTGTGCATCGGGCCATTGTCATGTTGAAAGATGAGCCTTCGCTCCAGTCTGTGGTCAAGAGCACTCTGACGTAGGTTTTCATCCAGGATGTATCTGAACATTGCTGCATTCATCTTTCCCTCAATCCTGACTAGTCTCCAGTTCCTGCCACTGAAAAACATCACCACAGCATGATGCTTCACTGTAGGGATGGTGCTTGGTTTTCTCCAAACATGATGCCTGGCATTCACACCAAAGACTTCAATCTTTGTTTCATCAGACCAGAGAATTTTGCTTCTCATGGTCTGAGAGTCCTTCAGGTGCCTTTTGCCAAACTCCAGGTGGGCTGCCATGTGCCTTTTATTAAGGAGTAGGCCTGATGATGGGTTGCTGCAGAGATGGTTGTCCTTCTGGAGGACATTCACAGAGGAATGCTGGAGCTCTGACAGAGTGATCATCGGGTTCTTGGTCACCTCCCTGATTAAGGCCCTTCTCCCATGATCGGTCAGTTTAGACGCACGGGCAGCTCTAGGAAGAGTCCTGGTGGATCTGAATTTCTTCCATTTACAGATGATGGAGGCCACACTAAAAAAAGAACTGCTGTCTCAATGAGAAAAATTACATAGATTTTTAAAGTTGTTTCAACTTAGTTATTTGAACTTTCAACTGAGTTTAAGCTGCAAGACTTCTATTAGTTAACAGCGTTCTTGCCAGCATAACGGCCCATTACGCTGCTGCATGAAAAAATTACACTGCCGTTGGGCCATTGCGCTGTTTCCAAGGGTATGTAGTGGGAAAATGATCATTTCTGATGATTTCTGATAAACATCAAATGATCATTTCTGATTGTGGACCCGCAGTGGGTCCACAATCAACCTACAGAAATGAACTTTTTTTTTTAAATTCATCAACCTCAGTCAAACCCATTTAAAGATGTCAATCGTGACTCACTTTTTGCTGATTAAAGTCGCTACCAGTCTATCATCTGTTATTGCGAGCAAGCAAAGAAAATCAGTTGTCTGCTGTTTCACACCAGAGTTTTTCTCTGTTCCTCATGACGTGCCTTTTCCATGGGACTAGCGCACGAAAGTTCTCTGGTGTGGATCGTTGCACGTATGGGAATAGTTCTTGGGGGAAATTTCTCTACAGCCGCTATAGTTCTCCTGCAGTGTGCCCTGCACCAAGCGCTGGGGGCAAGGTTCTCCTAAAGCTGCTGAAGTTCTCCTGCAGTGTCCCCGCAGTGAGCACTGGGGGAAAAGTTCCCTAAAGCTGCTAAAGTTCTCCTGCAGTGTGTCCTGCACCGAGCACGGGGGAAAAGTTCTGCAGCCACTAAAGTTCTCCTTGCATCGAACCGCACGCCGAGCGCTGGGGGATAGGAGAGAGTGGGGCCAGCTTCTCCCTAAGATTTTTTAATTTATAGCCTCTGAAACACAATTGCCTGCATTTTCGGCACCAAATTGTGTGAAGTAAAGCCATAGTTTTTTAAATGAATCTTTGTTACAGCCTTACTTTAATCAGAAGAAGGTCTCCTCTGCAGCTTCAACCTCAAATTGGTGTCGTTTTGTATTTATGTACATGTGATTTATTAGTTTTTTATTTTTAATAACTTTGCAAAAATCTAAAAAAAATTTTTCACATTGTCATTATGGGGTGTTGTGTGTGGAATGTTGAGGAAAAATGAATGTCATTCATTTTTGAATAATGCTGTAACTAACATAAAATGTGGAAAAAGCGAATTGCTGTGAATACTTTCTGGATGCACTGTACATTTCAAGGTGAGAACACTGAGTGAAAAGCACACACTGCAATGTTGTTGTTGTTGTGAAGGTGTCGTAGCACGGACCCACAACAGGGGGCGCTAAAGAACAGACAATGAATAAGCCAAAAAGTAACAATGTTGTGACAACACACAACTAAACACACAAAATTTGTAAAGTCAATTAACACCAGGTGACGTGTGGGCAGGCTCGAAGATAAGAAACCCCCGACGAGAGAGAAGCCGCATCCCACATGGCTTCCACCACCAACGGCCTGAAGAACACCGGAGCCGCCAAGTCCCGCGTCCCCAGGTGGCCTCTGTCTTCGGCTGTCGACCCTGGTACTGCTGGCAGAAAGCAGAGACAAGATGAATGAGTGTGAGTCCGCACACTCAGTAGTCCACAGTCTGTACACAGTTAGGAGGGAGAACCTCCACCTCCAATCACACACTCGTGCAGCTCCTGGTTTAACCACTTATCTGGGTTGGGGTGTGAGGCGAAGCCGTCGCTGTCACACCAAACGCCAATTCCTCAGACAAGGCAACACTCCAGGAAAACGGCTGCAAACAGAAGTTCAGGTTATACACACAAAGTGTCAGTCAGCAGAGAAATTACCTCTTGGTAGTCGATTTCTCGGCGGGGAGGTGGAGTTGCAGTCCCGCTTATGTATTGGTGTAGATGAGTGACAGCTGGTGCGATGAGTGACAGCTGTCACTTCCTCTGGGTCTGGCGTCCTCTCGTGCTTGGAGCCCGCACTCCAAGCAGGGCGCCCTCTGGTGGTGGTGGGCCAGCAGTACCTCCTCTTCAGCGCCCACATAACAGTTGTTGTCCTTTCAGCTGGTCTCGGTTGTTCTGGGTCACCACAGTGCATACAAAATAAATACTCTTGTAATGAAAAATTCTGAAATATTTTAATCAATATAAAGCTGTCTTCAAAGGTAATTTTCAACACAGTATTAATTTCTGATATAATTTTCTGTCTTCCAGTTGGGGGGATGGGGTGGGGGAGCTCCTGGTTGATTCTTGCCAGCATTCTTCCCCAATCAGACCGGGAGTGACATGTTTAGCCGCATGTTCTCCTTGAATTGCTGGCTGTCTGAGTGGTGTCCAAAAAAATGAGGTGGGCTTCATAGATAATTGGCAAAGCTTCTGGGGAAAACCTGGTCTTGTTAGGAGAGACGGCAGCCATCCCACTTTGGATGGAGCAGCTCTCATTTCTAGAAATCTGGCCAATTTTCTTAAATCCTCCAAACCGTGACTATCCAGGGTGGGACCAGGAAGCAGAGTTGTAGTCTTACACACCTCTCTGCAGCTTCTCTCCCCTGCCATCCCCTCATTACCCCATCCCCGTAGAGACGGTGCCTGCTCCCAGACTACCAATAACCAGCAAAAATCTATTTAAGCATAAAAAATTCAAAAGAACAAATATAGCACCTTCAACTGCACCACAGACTAAAACAGTTAAATGTGGTCTATTAAACATTAGGTCTCTCTCTTCTAAGTCCCTGTTGGTAAATGATATAATAATTGATCAACATATTGATTTATTCTGCCTAACAGAAACCTGGTTACAGCAGGATGAATATGTTAGTTTAAATGAGTCAACACCCCCGAGTCACACTAACTGTCAGAATGCTCGTAGCACGGGCCGGGGTGGATTAGCAGCAATCTTCCATTCCAGCTTATTAATTAATCCAAAACCCAGACAGAGCTTTAATTCATTTGAAAGCTTGTCTCTTAGTCTTGTCCATCCGAATTGGAAGTCCCAAAACCAGTTTTATTTGTTATTATCTATCGTCCACCTGGTCGTTACTGTGAGTTTCTCTGTGAATTTTCAGACCTTTTGTCTGACTTAGTGCTTAGCTCAGATAAGATAATTATAGTGGGCGATTTTAACATCCACACAGATGCTGAGAATGACAGCCTCAACACTGCATTTAATCTATTATTAGACTCTATTGGCTTTGCTCAAAAAGTAATGAGTCCACCCACCACTTTAATCATATCTTAGATCTTGTTCTGACTTATGGTATGGAAATAGAAGACTTAACAGTATTCCCTGATAACTCCCTTCTGTCTGATCATTTCTTAATAACATTTACATTTACTCTGATGGACTACCCAGCAGTGGGGAATAAGTTTCATTACACTAGAAGTCTTTCAGAAAGCGCTGTAACTAGGTTTAAGGATATGATTCCTTCTTTATGTTCTCTAATGCCATATACCAACACAGTGCAGAGTAGCTACCTAAACTCTGTAAGGGAGATAGAGTATCTCGTCAATAGTTTTACATCCTCATTGAAGACAACTTTGGATGCTGTAGCTCCTCTGAAAAAGAGAGCTTTAAATCAGAAGTGTCTGACTCCGTGGTATAACTCACAAACTCGTAGCTTAAAGCAGATAACCCGTAAGTTGGAGAGGAAATGGCGTCTCACTAATTTAAAGATCTTCACTTAGCCTGGAAAAAGAGTCTGTTGCTCTATAAAAAAGCCCTTCGTAAAGCTAGGACATCTTTCTACTCATCACTAATTGAAGAAATAAGAACAACCCCAGGTTTCTTTTCAGCACTGTAGCCAGGCTGACAAAGAGTCAGAGCTCTATTGAGCTGAGTATTCCATTAACTTTAACTAGTAATGACTTCATGACTTTCTTTGCTAACAAAATTTTAACTATTAGAGAAAAAATTACTCATAACCATCCCAAAGACGTATCGTTATCTTTGGCTGCTTTCAGTGATGCCGGTATTTGGTTAGACTCTTTCTCTCCGATTGTTCTGTCTGAGTTATTCTCATTAGTTACTTCATCCAAACCATCAACATGTTTATTAGACCCCATTCCTACCAGGCTGCTCAAGGAAGCCCTACCATTATTTAATGCTTCGATCTTAAATATGATCAATCTATCTTTGTTAGTTGGCTATGTACCACAGGCTTTTAAGGTGGCAGTAATTAAACCATTACTTAAAAAGCCATCACTTGACCCAGCTATCTTAGCTAATTATAGGCCAATCTCCAACCTTCCTTTTCTCTCAAAAATTCTTGAAAGGGTAGTTGTAAAACAGCTAACTGATCATCTGCAGAGGAATGGTCTATTTGAAGAGTTTCAGTCAGGTTTTAGAATTCATCATAGTACAGAAACAGCATTAGTGAAGGTTACAAATGATCTTCTTATGGCCTCGGACAGTGGACTCATCTCTGTGCTTGTTCTGTTAGATCTCAGTGCTGCTTTGATACTGTTGACCATAAAATTTATTACAGAGATTAGAGCATGCCATAGGTATTAAAGGCACTGCGCTGCGGTGGTTTGAATCATATTTGTCTAATAGATTACAATTTGTTCATGTAAATGGGGAATCTTCTTCACAGACTAAAGTTAATTATGGAGTTCCACAAGGTTCTGTGCTAGGACCAATTTTATTCACTTTATACATGCTTCCCTTAGGCAGTATTATTAGACGGTATTGCTTAAATTTTCATTGTTACGCAGATGATACCCAGCTTTATCTATCCATGAAGCCAGAGGACACACACCAATTAGCTAAACTGCAGGATTGTCTTACAGACATAAAGACATGGATGACCTCTAATTTCCTGCTTTTAAACTCAGATAAACTGAAGTTATTGTACTTGGCCCCACAAATCTTAGAAACATGGTGTCTAACCAGATCCTTACTCTGGATGGCATTACCCTGACCTCTAGTAATACTGTGAGAAATCTTGGAGTCATTTTTGATCAGGATATGTCATTCAAAGTGCATATTAAACAAATATGTAGGACTGCTTTTTTGCATTTACGCAATATCTCTAAAATCAGAAAGGTCTTGTCTCAGAGTGATGCTGAAAAACTAATTCATGCATTATTTCCTCTAGGCTGGACTATTGTAATTCATTATTATCAGGTTGTCCTAAAAGTTCCCTAAAAAGCCTTCAGTTAATTCAAAATGCTGCAGCTAGAGTACTGACGGGGACTAGAAGGAGAGAGCATATCTCACCCATATTGGCCTCTCTTCATTGGCTTCCTGTTAATTCTAGAATAGAATTTAAAATTCTTCTTCTTACTTATAAGGTTTTGAATAATCAGGTCCCATCTTATCTTAGGGACCTCGTAGTACCATATTACCCCAATAGAGCGCTTCGCTCTCAGACTGCAGGCTTACTTGTAGTTCCTAGGGTTTGTAAGAGTAGAATGGGAGGCAGAGCCTTCAGCTTTCAGGCTCCTCTCCTGTGGAACCAGCTCCCAATTCAGATCAGGGAGACAGACACCCTCCTACTTTTAAGATTAGGCTTAAACTTTCCTTTTTGCTAAAGCTTATAGTTAGGGCTGGATCAGGTGACCCTGAACCATCCCTTAGTTATGCTGCTATAGACGTAGACTGCTGGGGGGTTCCCATGATGCACTGTTTCTTTTCTTTTTGCTCTGTATGCACCACTCTGCATTTAATCATTAGTGATCGATCTCTGCTCCCCTCCACAGCATGTCTTTTTCCTGGTTCTCTCCCTCAGCCCCAACCAGTCCCAGCAGAAGACTGCCCCTCCCTGAGCCTGGTTCTGCTGGAGGTTTCTTCCTGTTAAAAGGGAGTTTTTCCTTCCCACTGTAGCCAAGTGCTTGCTCACAGGGGGTCGTTTTGACCGTTGGGGTTTTACATAATTATTGTATGGCCTTGCCTACAATATAAAGCGCCTTGGGGCAACTGTTTGTTGTGATTTGGCCGCTATATAAAAAATGATTGATGATTGATTGATTCTTTCCCCCTCTTCCCAGCCATTCCTCACTATTAAAAAAAAACTTCCTACAAAGACTCCTCATGCATTTGCACCAGTATAAACTATTGTACTGTGTCATGAGCAAGTGTGCTCTGCTGGCCGGATTAGTGCTGCAGTGAAAGTATGGTAACTCTTTTTAGCCCCACCGTCAGTGTAATACGGTCCTTTTTGCCTCCATCTTAGTCTTTCCCTCCTCCTTTCTCTTTGCCTTTCTCTTACATGAATGGGACTTCATTTATCAAGCGTTTGTACTACACACATACCTGTGCTTAAACCATGCGTACAGACGTTTCAACACAAAGCATGGAATTATTCATCATCTTCAACTTGGACTTAGAAAGAGTCTAAATATATGCACAGTTCTGACATTGCATGCGCACAGCATCTTGTGGTAAAACAGGGAAACTGCAAGACCATGCAACTTCATCTACATTTTTTATTTCCTCAAATTAATAAACACACAGTAATTCTGTCTGCTTAGAAACGGACATGTAGACTTGATGGTGGCAAACCCTGCAAAAAACATCTGTGTTAACTAAACCGTAGCTTTTGACCATGTAAATGCACTTTGATCTCCACCTACTAATGCAAGCCATAAGAAAAAAGCTTCCTTCCTGCAATATTGTGTTAAAAATGCACCCAGGTTGTTTTCACTGCTCATACTTTATTAGGAAATATTTTATTTTAATAAAGACGGCACCCACTGATGTCACAAGTACAAAGGATTCTGGGAAAAGTATACAGATAAATAATTCTCTACTTTTTGTAATAATTGTGAAGTTTTATGCTACCTGTTGTGGTAAATGTATTGGAGTTTTGTACAGCTTGTTAAAATTATGTAAAATTAAGTGATTTTGATGCCTAAATTAAATTGGTACTTTTGGTGCATTAGAACATATTGTATTTATCAACGGATGAAATTTAGTGATATGCCTACCAACGGCATCCGGCTGTTTGAGTAATACAGATTTTTTTTTTTTTTTTATACTTATGAACTAAATTTTGTTTGTACGCCAGCATTTAGAACATTTTCTATGCACATTTTGAAAAATGAGGACCCTGGTCTTAATTTACAGTTCCTGAGGAACTCGTTTATTGTGCCTATGGCTTGACTTGTGTAATTGAAGTAGGTGGTCATTCTTCTATTGAGTGATACACTCTTGTCCTTCCAGTGTGTCACTACTGTATGTTTTTATGTAATGCCTAAATAGATTCTTGTGATTTGATTGGTGGTTTGTATACCACGTGATATGGATCATTCTTCCCATTTGTCATTGTGTTCCATTGACTGTGCAAATTTGTATCCATTTTCTGTGCAATTTTGGTTCAATATGTTTTGTTCCATTGCACGGTGCCGCCACAGTGTGCGCTCACACTCGCAGCGACGGCGCTTATCTTAACAACAAACATGGCGGGGTTTGTTTTATTAATGATTCTCATTCTTGTCACGCAACCCCCCCACCCCAATAAAATAAAATAAAATTAAGCATGCCGTAAGCCGTCTGGAAGCATTTGCTGTATTCGTTCGGATTTCGCTAACTGAAGTACAAGCACTGTTGGATTAAGAGCTCTACAAATTTCTGTCACAATTTTTTGCTGGACTGAGGAAAGCAGGCAGCAGTCTGTACACGAAGAAGAACATACACGGCATCAGTTACAAACAACATAGTCAGGATTGTTATTTGTTTTATAAAACAATAATGTTTTTTCATTTATGCAATGGAAAGAATGTTTCATTTGGTGAAAGATGGAACATTCCATAATTTAATATATACCCCCCTTATCTATTTATTTGTTTTGGAATGGCATCAAGAAATTAAAATGTGTAAAAGCTCAAAGGTGTGTAGATTTCTATATCCACAGTGGATTAAATGGAACATCATAAACAAATTGGTTTGAGTGGTTGTAATAACCACTTGAATATCTTTTGATTTTGAAGCTGTGTATTTGGTTGCTGGGGCAGTATGATGGCCATTTTAGTGCTTTTTTCAGACATAGCATTAGTAAATTGTAAAAATATTTGACACTTTGTCAGCTGTTGTGTCTTTACTTGAAGTGTTGTGTGTGTTAGCAGTCAGTAGAATGAGGACTAGAATGCTCAGTGACATGAGGAGCTTCACCTTAACCTGGCCTTTGTACCCTGAATATGTGACACAGTAGGAATATTAGTGTGACGGCTGAGCAGAATGGCCAAGTAACACAGTGGATGCGGTTTGCTGCCATAGGTCAAAGAGGGATTAATATCATTATGTTTCAGTACCTGTTGTGTGGGCCGCCAGAAGAGGAGGTACTGCTGGCCCACCACCAGAGGGCGCCCTGCTGAAGTACGGGCTTCAGGCACGAGAGGGCGCTGCGCCACGGACACAGCCGGGGGTGACAGCTGTCACTCATTATCTCATGACAGCTGTCACCCATCTACACTTCATCGTACTACTGCATATAACCCGGACGTCATCTCCACCTCATTGCCGAGATATCATCTACCTGTGAAGGTAATATTCTCTGCTGTATCTGAACTTAACACTGACTTATAGTCTGAACTTCTTTGCAGCCGTTTTCCTGTGGGTGTTGCCTTATCTGTGGAATTGGCGTGATCAGCGACGGCTTCGCTTCACACCCCAACCAGATAAGTGGTTAACAGGAGCTGCACGAGTGTGTGATTAGAGGTGGAGGTGACTTTCCACCTTCTGACTGTTTTTGTTACTGGGTGTGCACACCCCACATCTCACTGTTTGTGCTCCTCGCCAGCATACCAGATCCGAACGACGGGGACGGTGATCACCTGGGAATTCGGGACTTGGCGGCTCCAGTATTCACCGGGTTCGGTGGGCGGCGGAAATCCATGTGGTTCCGGCTCTTCTCAGGACAGACGTCTTCTATCCTTGAGCCTGCCCACACGTCACCTTTGTGTATTGACTGCTATCAGATTCTGAGATTGTCTGTATATTCGTTGTGCACATTCACAACATTAAATTGTTACCTTTTGGCTCATCTATTGACCGTTCATTTGCGCCCCCTGTTGTGGGTCCGTGTCACTACACTTTCCCCAACAGTACCATGTAATTAGAAATGGACTGCCAAACACAGGTGGTTTGAGGTCAGCACTGTCTCCTTTCATTCTGCACACTGTACAGAGTTTTCTGCAGCGTGGCACTTTAGTTCTTGTGCACTGTGATTTCAGCAATATCCACGTTAGTTCAGACTAAAGTATGAATTCAATCACTAGGTGCCTTTTCAACCATTGTTGTCCAATCAGGAGTGTCTAAAAGGGGAGAATAAGTAGAAGGATTCTAGGGGACCATGATTGACAGGGGCCCAGAGACGTCCCTACTAAAATTATAAAACTGACAAAATAATATGACACTCAGTTATAAACCTTACAATTACACATATATTTTACTTACAATGCATTGATAACACTAAGTTTATTTGTTTTGGAAACATTTCTCAACACCCACCCCACTCAGTATTTATGTAAAATGGTTCAGTCTACCTGCTCGCATCAGTCTACTGCATAGCACAACTTTTCACAGAGACAGGGGACTGCAGGATCATGAGAGGTAGTACAGCTCAGAAAACAAAGAAAAAGCTTAGACTGAAGAAAGAAAAGAGTCAATCACTCAGTTGTTTCATAGGCAAAGATGGGTCTGTGATAGAAAGTTCTGGAATGTTAGCCTGTTGTCTGTTCCTCACTTGTCCATAACAGCTAGCTCACTTTCTCCCCATGTTAGCTCATATTTCTGAAGAAAACTACAGTTCACTGTTGTTTTAGGTTAATAATCAATGCAGACAAATGTTAGCTGTTCTCAAAATCTTACTCATGTTCCGCACAGACACATCAGGAGCAGCACCATCAGTCCTCCCCCGCACCTGAATAAGCCCAGGAACTCCTGAGGTGAGCAGCTGTCTGTTGATTAAAGAATTAATTATATGGACAAAAAAGGCATTACAGAATAAAAAATTGTTCTGAAATTAAAAAAGCCTATAGTCTGTATTTAATTCAGAATGATTGTAATGGTTTAAAAGCATTAGCTATCACTGAAATATAATGTTTGGTCAGTAGTTTGGGACTTTCATCCTCCTGCTTTGCAGTATGAACAAAGAACATTTGTAGTGTGTGCAGACTAGGGATGGGTATTGATAAGATTTTATCGATATCGATGCCATTATCGATTCCGCTTATCGATCTGATCCTTATTGAATCCTTATCGATACCTCCTGTGAATTTTCTGTGTACTAAAAGTAGGCTTTACAGATTATTTTATGTCACAACATTTTAAATTGGTCACTGGATCCTTGATCTCTGGACATAAATAAAAATAAATAAAATCTGTATTTTTTGTCAAAAGCATTTCCTTTCAGACATTTTGGCATGAATGTCTCTCCATACCTCTGAGGTGAGCTCAGCCGGCAGCTGCACGTCAGCCCAGAATGTTTCGTAATGGGAGGAAAAAACATTTTGATCGATTGTAGTTTGTTTGTATTACGTTTGGAAAGAGGTGTCATTTGATTTAACCGGTGTTTAACTGGGCGGCTTTGCTTGAGCTGCTGCCCCCGCGACCCGACTCCGGATAAAGCGGAAGAAAATGGATGGATGGGTTTGACTGAAACAGATTGTCTTTAACGTATATAAAACAGGGATGAAGTGGAGATGTAAGAGTCACTAGGTGTTCACAGGAACAGTTATTTATTTCTATACTTATTTATTTCTGTTCATTGTTAGTTGGTTTTATCTTTTCTGTTGTGTTTTGTTTCATCGGGTTCTTTTTGTCTCTTTCTCTAAAATTGTATTGTAGCATTATTAGTTATTATGGGCTATTATTATTACTATTATTATTGTTGTTGTTGCTATTATTATTATTGAATTAATTATGAATTTAAAAAAAATAAAAAAATTGCAATTTCACTCTTTTATGACAACGAATGCTGAGCCATTAATTATTATACAGAAAACAAATGGACACAAACATGCTGAGATGCGAACAGCTTAATGCTAACCAGATCAGAGCAAGCACAGAGCAAGCACTGCTTCGATCTGTGAATCACTGCTTTGATTGGTTTCAAGTTCAAAGCAAAGCCACGCTGCAGAAACGGTTGATTGACCCACTGCAGGGTCTCTAATCAATGTAGAGAAATCATCATTTTCCTGACAAACACCCCCAAGCATAACGGCCACTCTGAAGGACCAATAAGAGAATCGTTAAGCAAAAAGGTTATTGATGTCAGTGGATCGAATCATTTCTTAACGATACCCGAAAGGAACCGGTTTCTGATACCCATCCCTAGTGTAGACTGGGTGATTGCGCTCAATCCAGTCAGATAAATATTTACATTTTCTGTAACTCAGAAGAGTAAATAGCAACAACCATCCTCATATATGTATTTTTTGTCATAGTATCAGTCTTGCAGCAAATAAGTGAATCTAAATGAATTTCATTGTATTTTCAGTGCTTCGTCTACCAAGTAACTGTTAAATCATGTTTTTTCTTTTCACAAATTTGGGAATGATAGTCAAAATATCATTAAAATGCATAGTTTTATGTAAAACAGTCTCAGAATTTTCCACCAGCCTAGCCGCCAGGTATGGGAAGTAGGGCTGGGTATCATGGCCAATTTCCATAATCGATTCAATTTCGATTCATAGGGTCCTGAATTGATTAATCACGATTCGATTCGATCTGCTCTTAAATGAGGGAAAATGGCTCAACTGTTTTAGAAAATAGAAATGTGCTTTATTATTCTCTCCAACATTAACAAAATGACCTGAGTTGTAAACAAAAAAAAAAAAAAAACCTGAGCTGTAAACACAACTGTCTCAAGTCTCAAAGTGCAATTGTATAATTTTAAAGGCGTTGCAAGTGAAATATACTTGAATTACAACTTTTCTTCAGTGCAAATTGCATTAAAGCATTGTTTTCTAAAGTGCAAAAATAATAATTTTGGTAACTAAAACTCATTTACTAGAGCTAAACTTAATTGAACCCTGGTGTTCACATACGAGGACATCCCATTATCAACTGTCTTGGTTTCAGTCCCAGTGAAAAGTTAAAACCAGAGTTGATGAACCAAGACCAATAAAGTAAAAACCTTGACCAAAAAAGTCAAAACCACAAAAGTGAACAAAAGTGTAAACCTGGACCAAAACAAGTCCAAACTTGGACCATAAAAGTCAAAACAACAAAAAGTGAACAAAAAGTGTAAACCTGGACCAAAACAAGTCCAAACTGGCAGCCTTTAGGCGCCATTAGCGGCCTTGTTTGTCCATCCTGGAGGGAAAAGGGGCCCAGCCCTGAACAGTCCACTGTCCACAGTCAACGTCAGAGCTGGAGAAGGTAAGGGCGGGGGGGAGACCAGGGAGCGAGGCTGAAGTGTTGCTCTTCTTCAGGAGGTTTTTATCACAAGCGGCCTTGAAGTGCAGCTGTGTTTTGGGAAGCCGAATGAATATCCAGATTAGCAGACGCCTGAAAGATTCCACAGTCTGAAACAGAGTGGCTTTCAATACATCTGAATATAGGAGAGGAGATGTGGTCATTACAGTGCAGCCATCCTCCCAGAGATGGTTTCCAGCGTGCGGTTAACACCCGCCGACTGAGCTGACACTGCCCTTCCATCGAATCAATCGTGGGGCAGCCTGGACGGGCCAATTATTGCCGCTACCACCTTCTTAATTGTCCGGTAGACCAGTGCTATGCCCGCTCCACACAGCAGAAAGCCGGTCACCACCGAGCCAAATATATACACATCTTCGACGTCCTCCACAGACAGCGTGTAAAGGCACATGACCTGCCTGCAACTGTCCATCACGTAGCCCATCACATGCGTCCCGGCAGGACAGGTCGGGTCCTCCGCCCCCGAGTGTCTTGTAGAAAAATAGTGTCAATTGCGTTCAGAGACGACTTTAACAGATCCATTTTTGCCGTTCCAGAAGAGCAAAGCTGCAGCCTCACAGACAACAGCCCACAGAAGCAGGAAAGATAGGGAGGGAGGGAGAGAGGAAAAATGCATCCATCTCGGCCGAGAGCAAGGAGGCAAAAAAAAAAAACTGTTCTTGTGCAAAGAAAAGGAGCTCATTGACATGATCTGGGGTTAAGCAGCTCCTTTTGCAGTTATGATATCACCCGCAGTAGAAAAAAACCCTCTCCGATGCAATACTGGTCCCTGGGACAGAAAGGTATCGTTTCGCCAAGGCAAGCCAACAGTGGATACTCCTTTTCATTTGACCTCCACCAGTTCAGAGGATTATCATTCAGCCCAGCAGGTTTTTCCCATCCTGTATCTTCTGACTTCATCTTCCGCCCTTGTTGCTGGAGTTTTCTATTCATGTTTCTGGACTGTTGGTGAGTACGCTGCTCCAAGGAGTGATTCCAATGTGCTGGATTTCTTGGGCTTTTTGGGTGAAGTCGCTCCCCCGATCTCCTCAGCTCCTTCTCCACCAGCATTATTACCCTCAGCATTTTGCTGCTGAATAAACAGAAAAAATGTAATGAATTAATATATTTAAAGTAATTTAAGTATTTTAAATTATGACATATTCCTTATAATCCAATAGCTTATCTTTTAATTATCACTGAAAATATTCTTATTAAAAACAATTTTTTTAATACTTACACCAAGTGCAGCAGTGGCAGCCTCAGTCTGAAGCCTGGAGAAGGTGTCATCTCACTCTTGAGCAGACAGAGATGGTAGAGCCTTAAAGTGAGGACCCAGTGCTGATGCAGCATACAGTGTGACCTTCTTCTCATCATATCTTAAAGACTTTTCACAAATAATTTTGTTATCACAGTATGAGAATAAACATGGCATGCATACAAATATACATACAACACATATAAATAAAAGGTGCATGGTCTATAAATTATACAGATTAGTTGTAGCTGCTGCTACAACTAATCTGTATAAGAAGATGCACATATAAAATCTAAAACTTTGCTTTAGTTGTGTTTGATTTGGCCTACTCCTGACTATTACATGGAAACACACACATATGCACACACAGACAAATAGACACCTTAACATTACCATACCTTGTCCTCAAGTTATTCTTTACATCAGTCTTCAAATCCTTCACCACAGTGGAGTCTCCCAGGCAGGGGGTTAAGGCTTCGTGAAGTAGGGCGAGGAGTGGGGCGATGACAGACAGTGTTGGTTGCTTGTCCTCCAACATTGCCTGTGTGGCTTCTTTCATTGGTTTCAAAACGCGCACCAAATCTTCGGCAACTGTTACATCCTCCTCTGTTAAGGTGCAGATATCTTTTTCATTCCTGCGCATGTCTTGTGAAAGGAGAGTGGCAGAGATCGCCAGCTGTTGTTCTAAAAAGCGCTCCAGCATGTCTAGTGTGCTGTTCCACCTGGTCACGGCACATGAGCTTGTGCGCTGGAAGTTGCGCTGGAAATTCTTTAGTATGTGATTTGCCGTCGTACTTCGGTGGAAAAACGTTGCAATATGCCTCACTCGAGCGAGCAGACGTGACACGGCTGGGATTTTCAGACCCGCTTGTGAGGCTAAATTCAACGTATGAGCGAAGCAGCCGACGTGCATTAGTTTCATGATCCCCACTGCACGAACCATATTAGCAGCATTGTCCATGACCACTGCTGGGTCTTTGCCGGTCAGACCCCATTTCTGTATAACATGCGTTAGCATATCTGCCAAATTACTAGCAGTGTTGCTCGTGAGAACCTCGGTGGTTTGTAGCACATGAGACATGAGGCACCACTCGTTGGTGATGTAGTGACAGGTTACTATCATGTACGACTGCGTTGACAGTGATATCCAAGTGTCACAAGTGATGTCAACTCTCTCTGCTGACTGGATTTTCATTACGATGTCGTTTTTCACACATGTATACATCCTGGGGATAACTGTGTCAGTCAGGTGTTTACGCTGCACCATCACATAATGTGAATCGAGCACATGTACGAGCCACCTGAAGCCTTCGTTTTCCACCACCGAGTACGGGCACAAATCTTTACAGATAAAAGTTGAGATGCCTTCTGTTATTTTTATGGCCCGAGGAGAATCGGCAGGTAATGTCAGTGATTCCTTCAGTTTCTTTTGTTTCACCCTGGGCGCTTGTTGTCAGAAGCTAACGTTAGCGTAGTGTGATACCTCGTCAAGTGATTTTGAAGGTTTGTGGTGTTCCTACTAGAGGTGCACCGATCGATCGGGCACCGATCATTATCGGCTGATCACGCCTTGATCGGTGATCGGCAAAATGCACCAATCAAAAGGACCGATCACAACAGTGCAGACAGTAGCGCAGGGAGCGCTTGGTCCTGTCATGACACGCTTTCCTCTGTGACGTAAACTAATTTTGACTTCTAATATGAGCTGGACGGACAAGGAGAACAGTCGCCATCATCTAATGTAGTCCATGTCCGTCCAGCTCATATCAGAAGTCAAAATGAGTCAAATGGCTCTGAGAGATCTAAATAGACTGCTATGTAATGAATGGAACCACACTGCCATCTAGTGGATATCCAGTGTGCGTGAGTGTGTATTTGTGAATCAGTAGGCATTTTGATTTTGTTTATTTTTTCATATGAGTGTAGAGGTACAGAGAGTACAAAGAAGCTTTGTTCATTTGATTTGCTTATATTGTGAACTGCCATGAGACTGGAATTGACAACTAAGTTTGAAAAAAAAAATTGATTGAATTGATTGATTGATTTGTTTGTGGATCTGTGGATTTCGTGAAAAGAATGTTTCAAAATTACGTCACAGAGGAAAGCGATGAATGCATGTAATTGGTGATCCACAAATGCTGAAACTCAATTCACATATACAATTTCCAGTTTTACAAATGTATTTTTTTTTTTTTTCAAATTAAGTTTTATATTTGCAATACATTATTTGCAAAGACCAATTTACAAGTTACAATATGAAATTTGCATTTGTGGATATCTGAACACATTTGCAAATCAATGATTATTTGTAGATCACCCTGTGTGCATTTACAAATATTGAGACAATTTTAACCCCATAGAATGAGGGCTGTATTTACATTCTCAACGTATTCTCTGTAGGCTGTAACCTGATTAACATGAAACATGGAAAAAAAAAAAGCTTGCTGGTAGAACAAAGTCAGTGTAATAAAACAAAAGTTGGCAGTTTATCCTAGTGTCTTTATTTGAATGCATGTTTTTTGTTTTCATCATTAAGTTTTAATGCAAAAATAGTCCCATACATTAGACCTATATTCTTATTTTGGGCATGATCCAAATATGGACTTGATCGGTATCGGCAGATCAAATTTTCAGTGATCGGTGATCGGCCTAAAAAATCCAGATCGGTGCACCTCTAGTTCCTACAGTAACTGAGCTCCGCTTGGCAGATGTTGTAAACCACTTTGCTTGTATCCTCTTTGTCCTTTGTTGTTTTAAATTTGAAATGATTCCAAATGTCCGACTTAGGTTTGAACGGACTTTTACCAGTATCGGCCATCGTGTATGTTTTGAGCGCTTGAATGACCAGACATAAACCTATGACGTAAACGTCACTTCCGCGTCACGTATGCACCAGACTGCAATGGTTAACTTACGGGGAAGAATCGATCTAATGCCTTATGAATCACTATTGTAAATTAAAAATGAAATTGATCCAAAATCGATTAAATTGATTTTTTTACCGGTGCTTCCCTAATGGGAAGCACCGGTAAGATTTCTTTTCATGGGGCCCAAAGTCCTTGGCGGCACCCCTGTGTCCAATTATTTAAATACAGAAGTTCATTCCACAAGAAGCAAGTCCAATGACTTAAACACACAGTCATTTTGACACTGTGATCCAACTTTAACTTTGTGTTCATCCTTATTGACTGCAAAATCACTGTTTTGCGAGCTCACGTTCTGCGTAATGCTTGTCTTCAGCGTGATTCATTGCGTCAGTGTGCACAGAGCGCGCCTCATCTGATCCATTATGTTAAATCTATCATAAACGTACTTTTAGAGATAAGAGAGACTTTATTGTCATTGTAATAGTAATCCAGCAGGATTACAGCTGCTTATAAGAAGGAATGAACATGAAACTGTTTTACCAAGCTATTACTGTTGTGTGGGCCGCTGAAGAGGAGGTACTGCTGGCCCACCACCAGAGGGCGCCCTGTCTGGAGTGCGGGCTCCAGGCACCAGAGGGCGCAGCCGCCTCACAGGAGCAGCCAGGGTGACAGCTGTCACGCATCACCGGCAACAGCTGTTACCAATCATCTGATCGGCATGAGTATATCAGCAGGACGACGTCTCCACCTCTTTGCCGAGATATCGTTCTACCTGGAAGGTAATAATTTCAGCTGACTGCTTGACAGTAACCTTTGTGATTTTTGTGAGTGATTGCAGACTTTTTTCTCCAACGAGAGGTGGGGGTAGCTTCCCTGCCGTGCAGGTTGCTGGGTGCAAACGCGCCCCCGTGTGGTTCCGGTTCTACTTTGGAGAGGCGTCTCCTATCTTCGAGCCTGCCCACACGACACCTTTGTGAATTGAACTTTGTCCATTGTTGTAATTTGTTGTTTTGTTGTGCACGTTCGCAACAGTAAAGTGTTGTTATTTGACCTATTCCATTGTCCGTTCATTTGCGCCCCCTGTTGTGGGTCCGTGTACTTACACTTTCCCAACAATTACAATAAAAACATTACAAGTACTTACCTTTTAAGCTGTTCCAAATATGTTCTCTACCTCAGCGAACGAGACAGAGACAGGAAAAAGCTCCAAATGTCCTCTGTGATTCCAGAAGCGATTAGAGGTGTTTTCAATGTCCAAGCTTTGGCTACAAAATAATTATTTTATATACAGCGTCCGGTGCAGTGGCGCACAAAGCAGGTGGGATTGTAGCTCACAAGAGGGCTGAGCCTGTCCAAAATAGCCTGTCCTCTCCTTGTAGCTGCCAGGTGCTCTGATAATGGGCTTTTAACTGCCTCGTCCTCACCACAAACATGCCTCTAAAATCCTTGTTTGTCCTTGCAGTACACTGTACACAAACTGCCCCACGTTGTTGTTGCTAAATTTCGAGCTTCTTGAAATTTGCGCCATGCACAGTGATAAGCCTCGTTAGCCAAATACTCTGCCTCTAAGAGCCTCTCAGAGCCACTATTCTCTCACGATTATTGAATAACTGGACTCGTACCAAAAAAAAAAAAAAAAAGCTACGTGGCTCATTTTTCATCCTTCATTATTCGGTGGGACCAGGGCTTTACTATATAGATCTCATGGAATCTCGCGGGAACTCAGTGACAAGTTCACACTGAAACGGGAAGTACCAAATTTTGAGTCCACAGTGAAACCGGAATGACAAATATTGAACATTTCTTGGCATGGGTGGAGCTATAGTGGAGGCCAGGGTTGCACTGGACTCCCCTAAAATCTGATTGAACACAGATGATTGACATGTCACTGCACCGCATGTCTGGTTGAAAAGAGCTGCATTTTGAAATCAGTGACAGATATTGACTGCTAGGCCCCTCCTGTAGAGTAGTGAGCGCTATGTACCACAAAAAGTTCTAACCTACCTTAGTAGAAGAAGAAAAATGTTTCACTCATGGACTCCTAATGCAGGGGTCGAAATACATTTTTTAATTTACTTGCACTGGTGCTAATAACAAAAAACTTACTTGCACCAAAAAAAGTTACTTGCACAACCAAAAGTCACTTTCACACCGGGCCCACTTCGAGTTGCATGACGACGCAGGAATTTCTGCATCAGGTGCGCGCAGCAGGGGGCAGATAGGAGGTGAGAACGCAACCTGCAGGTTCTCTGCACAGAGAAGTCAGAGTGCACAGTTTGGCTGCAGCCAGACTGTGCACTCTGATTTCTCTTCTAGTTTATATTTGTTCTTGTGCTGAGCTGCAGGTCTGTGCTCTGAGTTCAGTTATACTTTATCTTTCCTCCTGCGACCGTGAGATGTGCGCGCTTGAGCACGAACAAACCGTCCGTGAGTAAATGTGGAGATGTCTGGAGTTATACTTCATGTGGACATGTCCTGTCTATGGCAATCAGTCTGTGAGCAGGACTTATGTCCTTTTTTTTAAACAGTGATGAGAGAGTTTGAGCGGAGAGCAAGGAACTAACTGCCTGCAGCCTGACAGTTTTTTTTTCTTTTAATTGTTCACGTGCGCGCGTGAACGAACAGTCCATGAGTGGACTGGAGATGTCCGGACTTTTTACTGGATGAAGACATGTCCTGTCTCTGGCAATCAGTCTGTGAGCAGGACTTAAGGATTTTATTTAACCACTTTTGTGAGAGTCTTCTCACAAAAGTCTTAAGGAGCAGGAGATTGCAGCTGCTGCAATCAGCATTTTTTTTTTTCTGTGCTCTTTTTTGAGAGTGTAGTTTTACTGCATTGTGTACACGGTATAAAAACAATCCTGCGTGATTTATACTGCGGGAACAATGGAACACAGCAGGAATCATAAATTGGCGTTGGGTAACGTCTTGTGAGTGTGTGGCTTCCAGTCACGCTGAGCACTGTCCTGTTGCTCTGACTTGTGCTGAAACTACTTAATTCTGCGTCGAGCACAGGATGCAAACAAAATTAAACATGTTTAATTTTCGGCATCCGATTTGCTTCGTCCTTTGTGCCTCTCGTGCTGTTGTGGCGCCGAGCTGCTTCGTCTCGGCACTGAGTTGCTTCCACGTGGCGTCGTCATAACGACACACGACGCAACTGGGAGCAGCCCCGGTGTGAAAGGGGCTGCAGCAACTCGAAGCAGGTCCAGTGTGTTTATGACAGAGCTTGAGGGAAGAGCAGTAGCAGCGGCAGACAGTTTTTTTTTCACGTGCACGCGCGAATGAATCGTCACAGCAACTCGCTCAGTGTGTGAGAGTCATAAAACCCAGGGAAGACAAAGACAAAACACTGGAAATTAGTTTTTTTTTCCTTATTTATTCCTTTATTGGTTCATTCTACTGGTGCTTATAGTTGATACAACTTGGATAAAGTTACTTACACCAGTGCTAGTGGAGTATAAAATTATGTGCACCACTCGAATAATACGTGCACAAACTAGCACATGCACGTACTATTTCGAGCCGTGTAATGACACCACAATTGTGAGTAAACAACCGTATTTTATGCCAGAAGTAAGGTCCAGGTTGTAGGGATGCACCGATCCACAATTTTTCACTTCTGATCCGATCCTGATACCTGAATTTAGATATCTGCCGATACCGATACTTTTCCGATCCAATAGCAGAGCTCTGTTTGCTTTAATATTATTATTATTATTTATTTTATATGAGGATGTTCTTAAAAAGGAAACCTGAAAGTTCAGCTACAATTTGCCAGAACGTGTATCTAAGATGAAAGCCTAGATTTGATATTTTGGTGAAAAAAAGTACTTTTATTTTTTATAGACTTTTATAGCCTTATTTTTATAGACTTAAAGAGAAAAGACAGCACTCTGTCTGTCTCTCCCTCTGTCTGTCTCCCTCTCTCTCTGTCTGTCGCTCTCTCTCCCTCTCTTTCTCCCTCTCTCGCTCCCTCTCTCTTTATCTGTCTCTTTCTCTCCCTGTCTCTCTCCCTTTCTCTTTGTCTGTCTCTCTCTCTGTCTGTCTTTTTCTCTCCCGTCTTTCATCCCTCTCTTTGTCTGTCTCTTTCTCTCCCTCTCTCTGTCTGCCTGTCTCTCTCTCTCCCTCTCTCTGTCTGTCTCTTTCTCTCCGTTTCTCTCCCTCTCTCTTTGTCACTCTCTCTCCCTCTGTCTGTATGTCTCCCTCTCTCACTCCCTCTCTCTCTGTCTCTCTCCCTCTCTCTTTGTCTGTCTCTCTCTCCCTCTCTCTCTGTCTGTCTCTCTCACTCCCTCTCTCTCTGTCTGTCTCTCTCGCTCCCTTTGTCTCTCCCTCTCTCTTTGTCACTCTCTCTCCCTCTGTCTGTATGTCTCCCTCTCTCACTCCCTCTCTCTCTGTCTCTTTCTCTCCCTGTCTCTCTCTCTCTTTGTTTGTCACTCTCTCTCCCTCTGTCTGTATATCTCCCTCTCTTGCTCTCTCTCTGTCTGTCTCTTTCTCTCCCTGTCTCTCTCCCGCTCTCTTTGTCTGTCTCTCTCTTTCTCCATCTGTCTCTCTCTCTTGCTCTCCCCCTCTCTCTGTCTGTCGCTGTGTCTCCCTCTGTCTGTCTGTCTCCCTCTCTCGCTCCCTCTCTCGCTCTCTCTCTCTATCGCTGCCGACCCGCTCTCTGTCTGTCTCTTTCTCTCCCCTGTTTCTCTCCCGTCTCACAGAGGGAGCTCTGTCTGTATGTCTCCCTCTCTCACTCCCTCTCCTCCTCTCTGCTGTCTTTCTCTCTCTGTCCTTCTCTCCTTCTCTCTCTTGCTCCCTCTGTCTGTCTCTCTCCCTCTCTCTTTGGTCTGTCTCTCCCTCTCTCTCTGTCTCTCTCTCACTCCCACTCTCTCTGTCTGTCTCTCTCACTCCCCCTCTCTCTGTCTGTCTCTCTTGCTCCCTCTGTCTGTCTCTCTCTCCCTCTCTCTTTGTCTGTCTCTCCCTCTCTCTCTGTCATCTCTCTCACTCCCCCTCTCTCTGTCTGTCTCTCTCACTCCCCCTCTCTCTGTCTGTCTCTCTCTCGCTCCCTTTGTCTCTCCCTCTCTCTTTGTCACTCTCTCTCCCTCTGTCTGTATGTCTCCCTCTCTCACTCCCTCTCTCTCTGTCTCTTTCTCTCCCTGTCTCTCTCTCTCTTTGTTTGTCACTCTCTCTCCCTCTGTCTGTATATCTCCCTCTCTTGCTCTCTCTCTGTCTGTCTCTTTCTCTCCCTGTCTCTCTCCCGCTCTCTTTGTCTGTCTCTCTCTTTCTCCATCTGTCTCTCTCTCTTGCTCTCCCCCTCTCTCTGTCTGTCGCTGTGTCTCCCTCTGTCTGTCTGTCTCCCTCTCTCGCTCCCTCTCTCGCTCTCTCTCTCGCTCCCGCTCTCTGTCTGTCTCTTTCTCTCCCTGTTTCTCTCCCTCTCACAGAGGGAGCTCTGTCTGTATGTCTCCCTCTCTCACTCCCCTCCCTCTCTCTCTCTGTCTTTCTCTCTCTGTCTCTCTCCTTCTCTCTCTTGCTCCCTCTGTCTGTCTCTCTCCCTCTCTCTTTGTCTGTCTCTCCCTCTCTCTCTGTCTCTCTCTCACTCCCACTCTCTCTGTCTGTCTCTCTCACTCCCCCTCTCTGTCTGTCTCTCTTGCTCCCTTTGTCTCTCTCTCTCTCTCTCTCTCCCTCTCTTGCTCTCTCTCTGTCTGTCTCTTTCTCTCCCTGTCTCTCTCCCTCTCGCTTTGTCTGTCACTCTCTCTCCCTCTGTATGTCTCCCTCTCACTCCCTCTCTCTGTCTGTCTCTTTCTCTCCCTGTCTCTCTCCCTCTCTCTTTGTCTGTCTCTCTCTCCCTCTGTCTCTGTCTATCTCTCGCTCCTCTCTCTCTCTCTCTCTCTCTCTCTCTCTCTCTCTCTCTGTCGCGCGCTCTCTCCCTCTCTCTGTCTCCCTCCCTCTCCTCTCCTCTCTCTCTCCCTCTCTCTCTGTCTGTCTCTCTCTCTCTCCCCCCTCTCTGTCTGTCTCTTTCTCTCTCTGTCTCTCTCCCTCTCTCTTTGTCTGTTACTCTCTCTCTCTCTCTGTCTGTCTCCTTGTCTCGCTCCCTCTCTGTCTGTCTCTTTCTCTCCCTGTCTCTCTCCCTCTCTCTTTGTCTGTCTCCCTCTCTCTCTCTGTCTGTCTCTCTCGCTCCCTCTGTCTGTCTGTCTCCCCTCTCTCTCTGTCTGTCTCTCTCCCTGTCTCTTTCTCTGTCTGTCTCTCTCGCTTTCTCAATTTTCAGGTTCAATGGAGCTTTATTGACATGGGAAACATGTTTACATAGTCAAAGCAAGTATTAAGAGTAAGTTTTCTCTCTCTCTCTTTCTGTCTGTCATTTGCTCTCTTTCTCTCTCGCGCTCTCTTTCTCTCTTCCTGTGTCTCTCTTTTTCTTTCTCTCTCGCTGTTTTTGTGCTTCACAAACTTCGAACTGGCGCTTCGGACTGAATAAGCCCGGAACACCTGAGGTGAGCAGCTGTTTGATGATTAATGAATTAATTATTATGGAGAAAAAGGCATTACAGAATAAAAAATTGTTCTCAAATTAAAAAAGCCTATAGTCTGTATTTATTTCAGAATGATTGTAATGGTTTCAAAAGCATCAGCTGTCACTGAAATATAATGTTTGGTCAATAGTTTGGGACTGTCATCCTCCTGCTTTGCAGTATGAACAGAGAACATTTCTAGTGCATGCAGACTGCATGATTGCACTCAATCCAATCAGAAAATTTTTTACATTTTCTGTAACTCAGAAGATTAAATAGCAACAACCAGCCTCATATTTTTTTTTTGTCAGCAAATAAATAATTCTAAATGAATTTCATTGTATTTTCAGTGCTTCCTCTACCAAGTAACTGTCAAATCATAAATGGACTGCATTTATATAGCGCTTTTCCATCTGCATCAAATGCTCAAAGCGCTTTACAAATAATGCCTCACATTCACCCTGATGTGGGCATGCTGCCATTCAAGTTACTCACTACACACTGGGACCAACTAAGGGATTAAGGACCTTGTCCAAGGGCCCTGAGTGGTTTTCTGGTCATGCTGGGATTTGAACCAAGGATCCTCTGGTCTCAAGCCCAACGCTTTAACCACTAGACCATCACGTCCCCTACAAATCATGTTTTTCTTTTAAATATGGGAATGATAGTCAAAAGTATCATTAACATGCATAGTTTTATGTAAAACTGTTGGTGTCAGAATTTTCCACCAGCTATGGGAAGATTTCTTTTCATGGGGGCCAAATCCTTTGGTAGCACCCCTGTGTCCAATTATTTAAATATAGAAGTTCATTTCCACAAGAAGAAGCAAGTGCAATGACTTAAGCCTCGGTCCCACCGAATAATAAGCCATGAATATTGAGCCATGCTTGGGTGTGTCAGCGATTATTCGAAGAATGACCCACATTTTAAGCAATTACATATCGGCTACTAAGGTGCCTCTATGTGCCTCTCTGTGTCTCACATATGCCACATATCAGCCTCTAGTGAGCTACGACCAACCTGTCATTTGAGCCCGGTCCAGCTTTGAATGGCTCGTGTCGCCGCATATGATCCATGTCAAGCCACATATGATCCACTAGCTGTGGTACCCGGCACTGCCCGGGTTAACCTATTTTAGACATAAGCCAAATGCCAATCATTTTAATCAAACCAATTGCCCAACATTTGTTTTTGTAACACTGATGTCTTATAAATTTAATAGTTAATGGGCTAAAGGTTGTCCAGCAGAACTATAAGAGGTGGACTCCCAAAACTAAGTAGAAATACTTGGTTAAAAGACAAACACATTTGAAGTCCTTCATGCAGACTTTGTTTTGCAATCAAATTTATAACAAAATTACACACAAAAGGTAGGTAACAGTAAATATCAATAAATCAAAATTGAGGTAGTGGTGTATTTCACTATTTTTACATTGCAATTTTACAAACATAAAATGAATGTATTCAGACAGGAAGGCAAACTGGGTTATAAGGGACAGTCAGGTGCTTAACAGTTGAGAACATAAAGTAGCTGAAGAAAGGGATTAAATAAACAGATGGCCAACACATATACAGGGCTGGAAATTTGAATCTGTGTGGTCATACCCACAGCCTCAGCCTAAGCATGTTGTTCTTTTGCTGAGTGTGCTGTGCTGAGTGTGCTGTAGAAAGGGATTAAATAAACTGAGATGGCCAACACATATACAGATCTGGACATTTGAATCTGCCTGGTCATACCCACAGCCGGCTAGTTTGTTCCCCATGTTATTAGGATTCAGAATGTACAGTATATAGTTTTTAGGGTTACATATTATAGTTTGGGAGTTTATCCTGGACAGACAGACAGACAGACGTAGCCCTTTATGTATATAGATGTAGCACCATGTAACGTGACGTTGGTGCATGTTTATGTGTGGGTTTGGTCCAAGCCTCCAACCCTCCCACACTTGGTCTCTTTAAAGTGTGGGTTTTCAGTTCACAGCATCCATTCAAGATGTTGTCACATTTTTTTAAATGCAGTCCAAAAATAGACGCTCCAGTACAGTCACCTCGCTGGCTTTATTTCTTCCGCCGCTTACAGTCATTTTGACACTGTGATCCAACTTTTAACTTTGCGTTCGTCCATTAATGTCTGCAAAATCACTCTTTTGTGTGCTATGTTCCTGGACAGCCGCCTCTGCGCTTCTTCTCGTTTTATTTCTTCCACGACTTTGCTGGCTTTATTTCTTCCGCGGTTTTAAACACACAGTAATTTTGATACCGTGATTCAACTTTAACTTTGTGTTCATCTGTTATTGACTGCAAAATCACTCTTGTCCCATTAGATGAGATTCGATGTTTTGGCGAAAGAATTAAGTACTTTTATTTTTATAGACTTTTATAGCCTTATTTTTATAGACTTAAAGAGAAAAGACAGCACTCTCTCTCTGTCTGTCTCCCCCTCTCTCTGTCTGTCTCTCTCTCCCCTGTCTGTCTCCCTCTCTCTCTGTCTGTCTCTCTCTCCCTCTGTCTGTCTGTCTCTCCCTATCTCTCCCTATCGATCCCTATGTCTGTCTCTCTCCCTCTCTCTTTCTCTGTCTGTCTCTCTTTCTCAATTTCAATTTCATTGAGCTTTATTGACATGGGAAACATGTTTACATAGTCAAAGCAAGTATTAAGAGTAAAAAATAAAAATTAAGTTCTCTCTCTCCCTCTCTTTCTGTCTCTTGTTTGAGCTCTTTCTCTCCTTGCTTTCTCTCTCTCTCTGTCTCTCTCTTTTTCTTTCTCTCTCGCTGTTTTCGCCCTTCGCAAACTTCGAACGTTTTGGAAACACGAAGCCTTTCAACTGTAAATGTATCTCAGAGACGCTCAGGCACAGGATTTTAATGGAGACTTTTTTCCCCTTCAGTGGACACATCTCTGTTCGGTTGTCCTCCTCGGCTACACGATGAGCTGACATTTCACAGCCTCGAGACAGTGAAGCGGCTAACTTTTCAGCACACATTTTCAGCAACAATTCAGTTAATTTTTCAGAAAATCCTTGCTCCACGAACAGACAGTTTGAACCCGAGAGCCAGGAAGAAATTTGCCACGAACCACAGTTTTGAACACTGTGGAAGAGAGCTCTCTCAAACAGGGTTAATTTTCACTGTTACTGCACTTTGTGTGAAATCATAGTCATATCGTATATCATATAGATATGACAATACTGAGATATGATCATTTGGCTATATTGTACAGCCCCACTGTCAACTAGTTGAAGACTTTGAATATTCATTTACATTTACATTTAAAAGCAATGTTTAAAGCAGCAGGGGGTTAAGATGACTGTCATTGGGGGGTCTGAAAGGTCTGAATCTGAAAGGTTTTGGCCATGCTAATGCTCTCTTGAAGCATTTACTCAAAAAAAAAGTCTGACATGGTGAGATGCTGAAGGGTTTTGTTCGTTCATGTCCGCGACATATACATATGAATATTAATAAGTGTTCATAATAATATTTTTGTTGTTATTGTTGTTGCATGTAAAAACATAAAATGTCATTTAACAAATCTTCAAAAGAGGACCTTTACTCTTACGGGGAGAAACAGCTATGAGAAGTTCTTGTTGATTGTTGTGGAATCACTGCCTGGTTGACCTGTAAAAAGGATATATCACATGTGCTTTCTGTCAGAATCAGACTTGTGTATTTTAAGCAAAGGAGAGTGAATATTTTTAAAACCGACACCCTGGCAGCACTGATTGCTGTCTGTTATTGCTCCACACCTCTGAAACAGAGTGAGACTGACACTGTCAGATGGTGTAGGGCAGGTAGCACAATGGAGAACTTGCTGGCATGCCAGTATATAGACCTTGGTTCGATTCCCACTCATGCTACCTGTCTACGTCTCTTGAACAAGACATTTAATCTGCATTGTTTGAGTCCATCCAGCTGTAAAATGGTTACCAGTGTTGGCTGGGGAATTTAATGTGAGGCATTGTCAAGCACTGTGAGCATTATTGAAGCTCATTCCTTTTTCTTCCTTCTACTATTTTATAGCAAAAGAACTTGCTGGGTGAACTGATGGATGTATTTCTGTACAATTATTTTGTTTCTGGGTTTGCTTTAATGTCAACACATAATGTCAGGGTGTTATCTAGAACACCAGAAAGTGGTGTGTTGTAGTGCTGTCCAAAATTGCACGCTCAGCATAAGCTAGGGTGACCACTACAGGGATCTGGGGGCCTGCCCCTCTGGGAAAATTTGAAATATTGCAAAGTTGGGCCCCGCTGGGGCACAATTGGCATGAAAAAGCATCTGGAAGAAGCTCTTAAAATAAGGGCTTTTTTTTACTGGTGAATTTCTGGACAGTCAACTCAAGTCAGGATCACAGACTCGGATACACCTCAGATGGGGCTGCAGGAAAAGTTCAAAAGCTTCCTGAAATGGGCATTATGGTGGCTTAGTGGTTAGCACTGTTGTCTCAAAGCGAGAAGGTCATGAGATTGATTCCCACCTGCGGCCTTTCTGTGTGGAGTTTGCATGGCTCCCCGTGCTTGCGTGGGTTTCCTCTGGGTGCTCCGGCTTCCTCCCACATTTAAAGACATGCAGGTTTGGTGGATTGGAAACTTTATAATTGTCCAGGTCTCCCTTGTAAAATAGATCTCAATGGGACTAACCTGGTTGAATAAAAATTTAATAAAATGGGAAGTCCTCCACTGCGATCTTAGCATAGCTGAAATGGACAAGGTAGCAGTGCTTAATTGGTTCCGGAGCCCAACCTTGAGCTTGTTGCTGCAGCTGAACACTGAGCCTCAGTGGCACACCACAGCTGAATTGAAGTTTTAATTCCCCCCTTCTTCTGTTATATTTTATTCATGGGTTTGATGCAGCCCTTTAGTCACTATTTTAATAAACTCAGTGTGATCTGTTATGAATTATAAGAGAGAGGGGTCAAGGAGGCATTCTTTGTGAAACGTTTGAAACCCAGCCTTAACCGGGGAGGGGGTCTGAGACACGCTTTGTCCCCTGTTTACAATGGGGTACTCAGGTCAAAGGAGTTTCAGTCTTTTGTTCATGGTAAGGAGTCATTCACGTCATCAGGAGAGTCATCAAGGGAGCCATCAAGAAAGGCATCCATCCCATCATTAGGAGGGACAGCTGCCCTGTCATTAGGAGAGTGCTAACTAGAGCACAATAGTTGCTAATTAGAGCTGTTGTTTAGTCACTAGCCTATAGCAGTCTGCCTCTCAGTAGGAGGGGTCTGGTTAGGTTTAAAACTCCAGCTTTTGTTGGCTTTTGTTCATTCGTCTCTGTTGGGGAAAGTGTAGTGACACGGACCCACAACAGGGGGCACAAATGAACGGTCAATAGATGAGCTAAAAGGTAACAATTTAATGTTGTGAATGTGCACAACAAATATACAGACAATCTCAGAATCTGATAGCAGTCAATACACAAAGGTGACGTGTGGGCAGGCTCGAGGATAGAAGACGTCTGTCCTGAGAAGAGCCGGAACCACACGATTTCCGCCGCCACCGAACCTGGTGAATACTGGAGCCGCCAAGTCCCGAATTCCCAGGTGATCACCGTCCCTGACTGTTAGATCTGGTACTGCTGGCGAGGAGCACAAACAGTGAGATGTGGGTGTGTGCACACCCAGTAACAAAAACAGTCAGAAGGTGGAAAGTCACCTCCACCTCTAATCACACACTCGTGCAGCTCCTGTTAACCACTTATCTGGTTGGGGTGTGAAGCAAAGCCGTCGCTGATCACACCAAAACGCCAATCCCACAGATAAGGCAACACCCACAGGAAAACGGCTGCAAAGAAGTTCAGACTATAAAGTCAGTGTTAAGTTCAGATACAGCAGAGAATATTACCTTCACAGGTAGATGATATCTCGGCAATGAGGTGGAGATGACGTCCGGTCTTTATGGAGTGAGATGGTGTAGTGTAGATGGGTGACAGCTGTCAAGAGATAATGAGTGACAGCTGTCACCCCCGGCTGTGTCCGTGGTGGCAGCGCCCTCTCGTGCCTGAAGCCCGCACTTCAGGCAGGGCGCCCTCTGGTGGTGGGCCAGCAGTACCTCCTCTTCTGGTGGCCCACACAACAGTCTCTACAAGAGTCAGACAGAAGTCAGACTTCCAGAGCAAGAATTTTAGCTGAGGAAGCTTCTGCGATTTGAAGTGAAACGTCCTCGCGTCAAGCAACCCAGTCCAGTCGAAGATTCAAGCTTCTCTACTATGAATTATAAGGAATATTTTATTTTACTGAATAATATATAGCCTACACCTTACCCTATCTGCATAGTGGTTTTAAAAACAAAACTTTGAGTAATTCTGGTATTTTTAAAACCTGGAACATGCACAGGGGGCTCTTATAATGTTATGTAATACTCCCCACTCAACTGTAATCCCTCTTATGCTGAGCTAGTCCCCCGTTTGATGGATCTGAAGGGTTGAGAGAGACGGGGCAGCTGTTGGGAACATTGTCAAGGTATGGCTGCTCTCCATATACTTCATTCACACACACAGCTGTGGCCACTGTATATGAAGAGGAGTTTATCGTGTGGAGTGCTTTACTAGGATCTTGGATGCTGGATTGAGCTGAGCCTCTTAGTGTGTGCCAAGGCTTTGACCAGATGTAGAACAACTCCAAGCATATGTCCTCATTGACACTCCGGCTGTCCTCTAGTTTTTATCTGTGAGTGAGACATGAGAGCAACTCCCCGTCCTCTGTAGTGTACAAGGACTTCTGTAGTTTCTAGAATTACTGACAGTTGTTGCTTTTGATGAATGATGTTATTGAAAGAAGCTAATGCTGTACATTTGAAGAAGTTAGTCAGGTTTTCCAGCATGCTGTGACTGTGGGAATCCTTACTAATTGAATGCTTGTAGTTATCCATTTTTGTATTTATTTATTTTATACATCTCATGTTTTCTTTGCCTCTGTTCTCCCACAGGCACAGTCAATGTGGACTCCAGCTGGTGAATTGACGAGTCATATATAGGAGCAGCAGAATCGCTCCTGCCCCTTCTACCCTCCCTTTCCCTCCCATCCCCTTCCCTTGCCACTCTTTTCCCCAATCCTCCTTTCCCCATCATCCACATTCATCATGCTTATCAAGGAGTACCGAATCCCCATGCCCATGAGTGTGGAGGAGTATCGCATTGCCCAGCTCTACATGATCCAGGTGAGGTTACCCACTATATTACCCAACAAATTCAACAAAAATGGATATTAGGATGGAGAAATATTAACAGTGTGGATTTTGATCTCTGTCAAAGAGGTTATGTTTTTTCCTTCATCTGTTACAAACTGATAAACTCTGTGAAACAGGTGCAAGTGGCCAACAATTTGTGCAGGTAGGCAAAGCGGAGTAGAGATTGAAAAGTATAATCATTCACCTATTGTCTTATTGTGGTATAGCTTGTGTTAATGGTGCGTGTTATAATGATATTCTGTTAAAGATTGGGACTGGCCTACAATACATACAACCCCAATTCCAATGAACTATTTTACGCTTCATAATGTGCCACACAATTTCAATGGGCGACAGGTCTGGACTGCAGGAAGGCCAGTCTAGTACCCGCACTCTTTTACAACCCCAATTCGAGTGAAGTTGGGACGTTGTGTAAAATGTAAATAAAAACAGAATACAATGATTTGTAAATCCTCTTCAACCTATATTTAATTGAATACACCACAAAGACAAGATATTTAATGTTCAAACTGATAAACTTTTTTTTTTTTTCTGCAAATGTTTGCTCATTTTGAAATGGATGCCTGCAACATATTTCAAAAAAGCTGGGACAGTGGTATATTTACCACTGTGTTACATCACCTTTCCTTCTAGCAACATTCAATAAGCATTTGGGAACTAAGGACACTAATTGTTGAAGCTTTGTAGGTGGAATTCTTTCCCATTCTTGCTTGATGTACGACTTCAGTTGTTCAACAGTCTGGGGTCTCCGTTGTCGTATTTTGCGCTTTATAATGCGGCACACATTTTCAATGGGCGACAGGTCTGGACTGCAGGCAGGCCAGTCTAGTACCCCACATTCTTTTACTACGAAGCCACGCTGTTATAACACATGCAGAATGTGGTTTGGCATTGTCTAGCTGAAATAAGCAGGGACATCCCTGAAAAAGACGTTGCTTGTATGGCAGCATATGTTCCTCCAAAACCTGGAGGTACCTTTCAGCATTGATGGTGCCATCACAAATGTGTAAAGGCGCTTTTCTACTACACAAAAGTAGCACTACTCGGCTCGACTCTACTCGTTTTTTTTGCTTTTCCATTAAGCCCCGGTCACAACCCACCGTGCGTTTTTTTTTTTTCGCCGTACGTTTTCTGCGGATGCCACGGCCACTACATTTTTGTGAAAACGTACGGAGGCAGTAGCAAGTGGAGGGAGGGAGTACTGTTCAATGCACGTCTCTAGGAGTGTAACGATAAAGAGAGATGACAATAAAGCAGTGTGTGTGTGGGGTCGCTCTTCTTTTTTATGAGCGGGACCGGAGTGGCAGGTGTTTTTTCGGCGTCGGCGATGCATGAGCATGTCCAGCCTGCAGCGGTCAGTTGTACAAGTGTTTACTTGCCTTGAAAAGTTACAGCTAGTTAACAGACTGAAGCTGTTGAGTGTGTGTTGCTGACGTTTGGAAATAAAGTCCAAGTTCAAGTGAGAAGCTGCGTTGTGCATGCAAGTCTGTCGGCCTCCATAGTATGTGGTGAGTGCCGTAATCCGTACTACCTACGTACGGATTTGGTTAATTCAGTAGTTATTGAATGAAAATGTGCTGCTTTGAATCCGTACTGTGGCAGTACTCACAACGTGCGTCATCTGTACTGCTGGTGAATCCGCAGCCTGACCGCAGCGAAAGTTCTGCATGCACTAAAACCTCTACGGCGTGTCTGCATGTGTCTGCGTGCTCCTAAATTCGTACTGAGGCAGTACTTACGACGTACGGATCTCCTAATTTAGCCCACGTTTTTGCAAGTAGACTGCACGCACATGCAAGTACAGCGGGTTGTGACCACGGCTTTAGGGTTAGTACCTGGTACCAGGTGCTTTTTTGGTACCTGCTCAGACGTGGTTCCAAGCAAGCCGAGTCGATACTAAAATGTGATGTCAGCAGTCTGCCAGCCACTGATTGGTCAGAGAATGTCGTCACTGGATGAGTCATGAGTGCGCCATCCAAGACGGGAATTAAACCCGCCATTTTTAAATACTCACAGCGGTGTTACAGTGACCGTCCTTTTCTTTCATTTCAAGTTTTTTTTTTTTTTTTACTCGCACAAAACCATACCGTGCTCTGTGGATGAGTTGCGAACATTTCTGTGTTTGGTGGCGGAGGAGAGAATACAGAGAGGTGGATGAAGCGATCTGAAATGAGACAATCTCCCAGTCTTTGGCCACTCATGGGTACGGGACATTACAGCAACGCAGAAAACAGCTGAAAAAGCTTAAAAGTGATTACAGGACCACAATGGCCAGAGTAGGTCAGACCGCAGGAACGCTGTTTACGGACACCGACTGGCAAGTACCCGGAGGCAGGATGACTGCAACTCAGACACGGCTTTGTTGGAAGCGACGGATGGTAAGTGTTTTTGTGACTTTGTCTGTAGTCTGCTTGAAAACACTGTTTAAAGTTACTTATCCCATTGGTGGGAAGCACAAATTAACAAACGAAGATTTTGAGTCTAAACTTGTGTTAAAGTAACATCGTTGTCTCATGTATGTGGAAACAGTGAGCTAGCTCATTGCTAACTGGCGAGCTAGCTAACTCCGTGCTCTTCAGACTTCAGACAACTTTATTGATCCCAAAAAGGGCAATTACGTTTACACTCCAACTACCTCAGAGAAGATACAGCAATTAATCCACAATTATTACTTGTTTACCGTAATAATGGCACACATCAAAATTAAAGACAACACATATACATTTGACATTGTTTATGTGCACTGAACTTGAAGTAGTCCGTCTTCCGAATTGAGGAAAAGTGGGTGAAGGCCGCAGCAGGAGGGGCCCGCACCGCCCAGCCTGGGGGTTGAAGGCTGCAGCAGTAAAAACCGCTTTAAAGTATTAACTTCTGACAGAAAAACACCTAAAGTCAGCATGACAACAAACGTGTACATCTGACTAGTTTAGTGCCATTACTGTGATGTTTTCTTTTTTTTGACATGTCGCCATTAAGTGTTTTTGTTGAAGAATCCAGTTCCATAAGCAAGGAGGGTTCGAACACCAACTTCAACATCTGTATCAATGTCCAGCACCACACAGCAATGTGTCATCACTGAGACGAAAAATGTGTCTCACATCACGTAACTTTTCCAAATACGATATATACTTGTATACAGGGTGCCCCCCCCCCCCAAAAAAAACCCATAAATATTGTAATAAATCCCATAAAGGTCCAGCAAATTTCATTTATCTTGGTCACTTTGCATAAAAATTATGCTCCAAATGGTATGATTTGTTGGAGGATAATTTTGAAAGAACATAACTTTTATGCAAAGTGACCAAGATAACTGAAACTCTGGGGAATGGTCATACAGATCTTTTTTTTTTTTTTGTAGGATTTTATTACAATTCTTGTGGGGGTTTTTGAGGGGGGGGGGGTCACTCTGTATGTATTTGTATACACACACACACACATACTGTGTATATATATATATATATATATATATATACGAGGTCTATTAGAAAACTATCCGACCTTTTTATTTTTTGCAAAAACCATATGGATTTGAATCACGTGTGATTGCATCAGCCAAGCTTGAACCTTCGTGCGCATGCGTGAGTTTTTTCACCCCTGTCGGTTGTGTCATTCGCCTGTGAGCACGCTTTGAGTGAGCAGTGGTCCACCCCCCTTGTCGGATTTTTATTGCGAGTAAAATGTCTGAACGATTTGGAGCTTTGCTGCATCAATTTTTTCCAGAAACTGTGAGAGACCTCCAGGTGGACACCATTCGGAAAATTCAGATGGCTTTCAGAGACGATTTTATGGGGATCACACAGATTAAGGAGTGTTACAGCTGGTTTAAAGACCGCTCACAGCGGCTGAGGGCGCGCCGCGCTCCGAGTGGCGATCGACAGGCTGAAACGACCAGATCCTTTCCAAAGTGAAGGCTGTGTTGATCCAGGACATCGTCTGACTACCACAGAAATGGCACAAGACGTGGACATCAGCACTTTTTCGGCACATTCCACTGTTACAGGAGTTTTTGTCATGGAAAGAGGAGCGGAGGGAGGAGCGGAGGAGCGGCCACAGAGCCGCGAATGGTACGGGACAAAAGCACCTCTGTGTTGGTCCTTTTTCCATGACAAAAACTCCTGTAACAGTGGAATGTGCCGTTCATTTCCAAACTGAATGCCGAGCGTTGATCCGGGACGTCGTCTGACTACCAGAGAAATTGCAGAAGACGTGGACATCAGCACTTTTTCGGCACATTGAGACAGACGTGCAGAGGAATTCGCGCATCGCGACAGAGCCACATGGCACAAAGCAACGCCATGATGAAGCCTCACAGGACATGTTCTGGCATGTCCAGCTCATCCACAATTTCTCGGATAGTCACTCGACTGAAAAGCCACCGAAAGCCATCTGAAAGCCGTCCTGTGAGACCAACACGGAGGTGCTTTTGTCCCGCGCGATTCGTGGCTCTATGGCACATTCCTCCGCTCCTCTTTCCATGACAAAAACTCCTGTAACAGTGGAATGTGCCGAAAAAGTGCTGATGTCCACGTCTTCTGCCATTTCTGTGGTAGTCAGACGATGTCCCGGATCAACAAAGCTTTCACTTTGGAAATGATCTGGTCGTTTCAGCCTGTCGTTCGCCGCTCGGAGCGCGGCGCGCCCTCAGCTGCTGTGGGCGGTCTTTAAACCGGCTGTAACACTCCTTAATCTGTGTGATCCCCATAAAATCGTCCCTGAAAGCCATCTGAATTTTCCGAATGGTGTCCACCTGGCTGTCTCTCACAGTTTCTGGAAAAATTTGATGCAGCAAAGCTCCAAATCGTTAAGACACTTTACTCGCAATAAAAATCCGACAAGGGGGGTGGACCACTGCTCACTCAAAGCGTGCTCACAGGCGAATGACGCAACCGACAGGTGTGAAAAAACTCACGCATGCGCATGAACGTTCAAGCTTGGCTGATGCAATCACACGTGATTCAAATCCATATATATACATATATATATATATATATATATATATATATATATATATATATATATATATATATATACATAGATAGATAGATAGATAGATAGATAGATAGATAGATAGATAGATATGTATGTATGTATTTTTATTTATTTATTTATTTTAAACTTGCTTCTGTTACTCATTTCCCATTTCTACCTTCATCATTGTCCAGACAAGAGAAAAAGAAGCCTGTTTCAGCAGGAGAATCTGTCCATCTTGAGTGATGTTGAGGTGTACTGGACCCAGTGTGATTGACACATCCGACTGATCCTTGAGGGAGCAATGGCGGTGGAAGCTGCATTTAATCAGGCCTATCTTGGCGTGCTGGGTGACCTTGTGCACGCAATGCGTGACTGGGGCGTGTGACCTGTGCCCCCACCCCAGGACTGTAGACACATGTAACTTTTGTATAGTTTGTGTTGCTTTTTTTTTTGTATTTGCTCTTCTTTTAGTTGCAGTAAACAATTTGACTTATGTGATTGTGTCATAATTTGTCTTTCAGGCTGAGTCAACAGTAAGAAACATTTTGTCATTGATGTTTTGGTGCAGTGAAGGTTCATTTCTAAGAATTTTTTATTTGGGATTTGCCACTCCAGAAGACACTGTACACTACACCTTTTAACAAACAAAAGGTTTAATCACTTCAGTGATGGCACCATTACATCAAGGAATTTTGAACAACCAGTTTTACTGTCTGTTTACTTCAGTTTACATTTATGACCCCATTAAATGTAAAACTTATTTTACTACTGGATTATGCTTAAACAGCTTTTCAAAATGTTGCCCTTTAAATCTGTAAACCTTGGTAACTTTTACAAATCAAATTGATGTTACACAAAAGTGGAGACATTTCAGCAAAAAGTACAAAAAATTATTCAAAATTCACAGTGAAACATAACCGGTGTATAACATGTAGGCAAATGATGACAAAGGTGTCCCATCCGTGGCATGAACTTTTGCAGCGGTGACTCTGAGAAAACCATCTGAAACACACACAGCATACATATTTTAATTAGTGCTGTCAGGTTATTAATAAAATAATGTAATTGATTACAGAGTTTGTGAATAGTTAATCTAAATGAATAATTTAATTGCTGGTATATTAAAAAAAAACAACTCGGATCTGTGTGTGTTTGGGGCATTTATCTGGTAAAAAGGGATCTGGGTTATTTCTGTTACACATCAAGGAGGTATTGATCTTAAATAGGGAGAACTGTCTAACTGTAATTTGGATGGGTTAAATGAAGACAAATTTGATTGTATGTATGTGTACAATGACAATAAAAAGCTATATTATAAAGACTGCCTCTAAAAACAGAATTGTGTGTGTGTGTGTGTGTGTGTATATATATATATATATATATACATATATATATATATATTTTTTTTTTTTTTTTGGTCCATTGAACATTAAAATCTGGATGAAAAATAAATATGTTTTAAGCCTGTTCCAGTTAAGTGATGATGTTAATTAACGGTCATTAAAACCGAATCAACATTTTGTGCATGAACATCAGTAAACGCACAAACTCCCACATTTGAGATTTAACAATAAGTTATCAAAGCAAGTTACTTTGGTATAAAAAGTATTGACATCTAACACATTTATTGCTCTCAGAAATGAGTCTTTATTTATAGACCAAGTCACTGACGTCAAAAGAAAACAGAGCAAAGTGTGACTGAAGGCGTGATAGGTGCTGTAATTAATTAATCTAAATTAACGTTTTATTTTGACAGCCACAATTTTAGTACTTAATAGCGACAGCCTGCAGTTATTACTTATTTACGAGCTACTAATCGTTAGTGCGGAGGAATTCGCGCGTCGGGACGGAGCCGCTCATGGCGTGGGACAAAAAGCAACACCGTGATGAAGCCTCACAGGACATGTGGCATGTCCAGCTCGTCCACAATTTCTCAGATAGTCACAAGACTGAAAAGCCACCGAAAGCCGTCTCAATCTTCCGAATGGTGCAAGAGCTGGGCATGTTCCAACATGTCCTGTGAGACCAACACGGAGGTGCTTTTGTCCCGCGCCATTAGCGGCTCTGTGGCGAATTCCTCCGCTCCTCTTTCCATGACAAAAACTCCTGTAACAGTGGAATGTGCCGAAAAAGTGGTATGTCCACCTCTTCTGCCATTTCTGTAGTAGTCAGATGACGTCCTGGATCAACACAGTGTTCAGTTTGGAAATGATCTGGTCGTTTCAGCCTGTCGATCGCCGCTCGGAGCGCGGTGCGCCCTCCGCCATTGTGTGCCGTCTTTAAACCGGTTGTAACACTCCTTAATCTGTGTGATCCCCATAGAATCGTCCCTGAAAGCTGTCTGAATCTTCAGAATGGTTTCCATCTGGCTGTCTCTCACAGTTTCTGGAAAAATTTGATGCAGCAAAGCTCCAAATCATTCAGACATTTTCCTCACAATAAAAATCCGATGAGAGGTGTGGACCACTGCTCACTCAAAGTGTGCTCACAGCCGAATGACGCAACCGACAGGCGTGAAAAAACTCACGCATGCGCACGAAGGTTCAAGCTTGGCTGATGCAAGCGCACATGATTCAAATCCATATAGTTTTTGCAAAAAATAAAAAGGTCGGATAATTTTCTAACAGACCTCATATAGCACTGGTGAAGTAAATGAACAAAGGGATCTTGTGTGCTGACAAATTAAAAGTCTGAAGCTGGCTCCTAACCTGTATGCTGCTTGTTTCTTCAAGAATTATGAGGTAGAACCTCCTACTCGAGGTACACTCAGCATGTGCACACAATGCTTGAGTTGAGATGGACATCCTGTTTTGTTTGTGTAACAGTTTAAATTCTCTAATCAGGCTCATAGTGGGAGACTCAGGGTTGTCATTAACAGTCTCTTTAAAGCTTTGGATCCATTTGCGTTTTTTGGCGGTGCAGATTGGTAACTCTTTAGTTATTTTGTGTTCCAACATCTTTTTATCCTTGTGAGCTTGTGTAGATGAATGTTTTTACTTCATACAGCAGTAACAGTGAACATTAGTACACAAGAGAAGCATGGAGAACCATTAAAATCCTTCAGGCTTTGTTTTGTAAAAAAGTTTTGTTTAGTCAGCATTTGTTTCAGTACATTATTTTAGGCATTTTGGAGCTTTTCTTTTTTGCTGCTGATCTTGGCACAAAATATTCATCAGCTGTGCTGAGATTTGAGCTACATAATTATGTAATACGTGCCACAAGTAGTAGTTTCAGTTTGGGGATTTGCTGATTGAAGTCATGGATCTGATCACTTTTATATTTTTCAGTTAAACAACAATCTTTTATAGAGATGATGTCAGTGAATAAATGTTTGTAGCAGGAAACAACAGTTAGAGCAGTTGCACAGAATTCCAGGGAAACATAAGAACATACATAAGAACTGTAACTAACATTCTTCATACAGGTTAACTCACGCAAATTGGGGTCCACAAAACTTAAAATCAGCTTACCTTCATTCTATAAGCGTTTCGACCATTTGAAGCATGATTCCTTGCTGGATGGTGATGATTTCCTCATCTGTTGTGGGATCAGGATCTTTTTTTCCTCCTCCGGCTGCTGCAGGTCAGCGATGAGGGGTTTGTCAGTGCGGACGATTCTGGGTAATAATTTCTTCATCTGGAGTGGGTTTGGAATCTTTTTTCCTCCTCCAGCTGCCTGCAGGTCAGCGATGAGGGCTTCATCAGCGTGGACGATTCTGGACGATAATTTGGCACAGGTTTTATACCGTATGCCCTTGCTGACTCATTTCCACATTACATGGAGACCCATGAAACTGAAACTGAAACCAACCTCACTAACCCCTTGGCCACCACCCCTGCATCCATCCATCCATCCATCCATCCATCCATCCATCCATCCATCCATCCATCCATCCATCCATCCATCCATCCATCTATCTATCTATCTATCTATCTATCTATCTATCTATCTATCTATCTATCTATCTATCTATCTATCTATCTATCTATCTATCTATCTATCTATCTAACGGCTTAGTGGATCCTTGATATTTGATTCATGTTTTTATGTCACATGACATGGATTATTCATCCCATTTGTGTTTAGAGTGCAAATTTGGTTCCATATGTTTGGTACCATTGCACTCTGCACACACACACACACACACCCCTACACACACGACATGCGCACACACACAAAGCTCGCGTGCCTGCGCACACACAAAACATCCACTGTGCTGTCTGGACACTGTTAGCAGGAAGTTAGAATGAAAAGCTGGACTAATTTCTGATGTGATTTTTTTTTTTTTTTTTTGCACTGAGGATGTACACAGGACAATGACACAAGCGAGACGAAGATTTGATTGAGCTAACTGACTGTGCTAGTTCTTGTAACACACACACAAAATCCACTTCACTGTAAGCTGTCAGGATGCATGAAGAGCTGTTCAGATGAAAAGCTGGAAAGCGGATGTGATTTTTGGCTGGACTGAGGAACTACACAAAGTCTTTTTTTAATGGAAGTCCGAAGTCAGTGCACTGCATCACCGAACTACATGTCACAATTTGGACTTTAGCAGCAGTGGAACATCAAAATGTAAGTCCCTTTTCTGTTGTTTATAAATTAATAAAATATCAAGTATCTATTTTAGCTGTTATATAAAACAAATAATGAATGTTTTTACATTCTTCCAATGGAACGAATATTTAATTTGGTGAACGCTGGAACAAACCATTCAATGGAATGGTATGTTCCAGCTTACACCTCATGAAATATTCGTGCCATTGAACTCATAATCATTCATTATTTGTATTATATATATATAATATATATATATATATATATGAATTCTATCACAAACACAGTTCATTATATTATATCATAATCTAAAATTATCAAATAATAAATTTAGCTTATTGTTCAGAGCAGAGGGAGACCAAAGAGGAGGTTCATGGATGTGCTGAGAGAGGACATGCAGGTGGTTGGTGTGACAGAGGAAGATACAGAGGACAGGGTGAGATGGAAACGATTGATCTGCTGTGGTGACCCCTAACGGGAACAGCCGAAAGACAAAGAAGAAGAAGTTCAGTGATGTTATAACTTTAAAATTGCAAAGCAGTGATTATAATAATAATTTAAGTGTTCAGACGATGCAAAATTCTCAAAAACTTCCCCAGAACATTATATAAAAATGAAGTCCCTACCCAGCTAACAAAATGAAGTTCTCAAAATGTTATAAGAACGTTTGTCAAATGTTATCAACTGTAAAGTTCTCGGATTGTTTCAGAGGGAATTATTATTTTTTTATTTATTTATTTTTTTGGTCACCAGAACATTTTATAATAACGTTAACACAAATGTTTTGTCTGGGAATGTTTTTAAGGGCAGTTTATTTTTGGTTCCCAGAATATTGTGATAATGTTACATAAAGTTGTCAGGGATTGATGGCGGGGTGGGTTGTCTGTGTTGTTTTTGGTCGGTTTTGTTATCTTCCTTTTGTTCATGTATGCTTTGCTTTGTGTTCCTTTTCTGGTTGGGGTGTGTCTGTTGCTGTCTCGCTCTCTGTCTCTGGCCACGCCCTGTTCTGGTTCCTTCCTTGCACACCTGTCTTGGATTTGCTGATTGGCTTCTGGGGGTATATATGCTCACTGTCTGTGTTTGTTCCTCACCAGATTGATGCGCCCTGTGCCTTCTCTCCAGCTCTTGACCACGTATTTTGTATTGCCTGCTTCACTGTCCTTTCGACCTCCTGCCTGCCTGACCCGACCACGACTAGCCTTATGATCCTTGTACTGCTGCTGGGCCTTTTGGACTGTCTTTCCGTGTACCGACCCTTGCTTTCCACATTAAACACGATCTACAACAAGAGCTGCTTGTGTGAGCCTCGCTTTTGTGTCCTCCCACTCTTGCCTGTCAGGTCAATCTGGCCAGCAATGGACACAGCGGGCTCCGATCCATTTCAGTTGGCGGTACGCCATCACAGCCAGCAGATCGCTTAGCAAGAAGACAAGATCTCTGCGCTCAGCGTTGGGTTTACCAAGCTCGTTAAACACTAGGGCGAGTTTATGTCGTCTGTGAGCGAACAGATGAGCCGTATTCTGTCCCGTTTGGATCCACAGGCTACGTCAGATGCGGCCACCGGGAGTCCTAACACCCCACCGGGGCCGCCAGCTGTCTCGCCGGCAACCATGTCCACACTGATCATATGCAACCAGCTATCACGCCCAGAACACTTTTCAGGCGAATCAGGGGACATCAAGCCGTTTATTACACAGTGCGAATTACATTTTGAGCTGATGTCCCCCATGTTCCCTACAGACAGAACGAAGATTGCTTACATAATAACTCACCTGACTGGACGAGCCACTGCCTGGGCCACAGCCGAATGAGAGCGTCAGTCACCATCCTATCCTTCCCTCCCGGCGTTCACCACGGCTCTGGAACAAGTATTCCAACATACTGCTCCGGGACGGGAAGCGGCAAGGTCCTTATTGAAGCTGAACCAGGGGGGCCGCCGGGTTACGGACTACGCCATCGACTTCCGTATCCTGGCAGCGAAAAGTGAGTGGAACCCAGCCGCCTTGCTCGATGTGTTTTTCCAGGGTCTGTCAGCGGAGATCCAGGAGCAGCTGATCGCCGTCGATCTGCCGGGGGACCTGGATTTGTTGATCGCGCTCGCCATCCGTACCGATCATCGGCTGCAGGACCATCCGCGCTGTGGGACCCATACTGATCACCGGTACAACGTGCCTTCCAGTCACTCCGCCTGCTTCACCCCCTCCTGGCATGATCCACCTCAGCACAGCACCGACGAGTCGATGCAGCTAGGGCGCATGTGCCTGACAGCAGCAGAACGACAGCGCCGCCGTGTGGTCAACCTGTGTTTTTACTGTGGACATTCTGGACACTTATTTGCTGATTGTCAAGCCAGGGGTGCCGCCGCGTGGTCTAGAACGGAGTTGCTGGTGAGTCTAAATTCCATTTCCTCAGTTTCAACACAGAACATAATTCTTGCTACATTAATGTCTGATCATGCTTCCATTGATGTCTCGGCGTTTGTTGATTCTGGTTCGGATGCCAACTTGATTCTGTCTTCTCTCGCCAGGGACCTACGCCTTAAGCTGCATAAGATTTCACACCCGCTGGTGGTACGTGCTGTTGATGGCCACGTAGTGGGCCACATCACTCACCGCACTCAAACAGTAAAATTACAAACTTCTCAGACACACATTAAATCAGTCAGTTTACATGTAATGAAAAAGATGACTCACTCACTCATACTGGGGCACCCCTGGCTCCAAAGGCACGGGCCTAATTTTGATTGGGTGAAGGGAGAAATAATTTCTTTGAGTCCAGCCTGTAATAACCATTGTTTGCAAAACCAATTAAGCTCCCAACTGTGTTTCAATCCGGATCTCGCCGGAGTTCCCGAATGCTATCATGACCTAGCCGCAGTGTTCAGTAAAGCGAAAGCTAAATTGTTACCGCCTCATCGAAGTTACGACTGCGCTATTGAGCTTCTTCCCGGTGCGAGTCCACCCAGGGGAAGACTCTTTTCCTTGTCTGAACCGGAACTTCACGCCATGAATGCATACATTCAGGAGTCCGTAGCAGCCGGACTGATAAGACCTTCATCCTCTCCTGCAGGGGCGGGCTTCTTTTTTGTGGAGAAAAAAGATAAGACCCTCTGTCCCTGCATCGATTACCGCGGTCTAAACAATATCACTGTCAAGAATCATTATCCCTTACCCCTTATTTCTTCTGCTTTTGAATTATTAGATGGAGCTGCCATATTCACCCAACTTGATCTTCAGCACGCTTATCATTTGGTCCGTATTAAGGAGGGGGATGAGTGGAAGACAGCTTTTAACACACCAACGGGACATTACGAGTACCTTGTAATGCCGTTTGGACTCACAAACGCACCTGCAGTATTCCAAAACCTGGATAACGATGTGTTGAGGGAATATTTAAACAAATGCGTCTTTGTTTATCTGGATGATATCCTCATTTTTTTTCTCCGGATCTGACAACACACAACCAACACGTTCGCACCATCTTGCAAACACTGCTTCAAAACGACCTTCATGTAAAAGCTGAAAAGTGTGAGTTTCATAAACCCACGGTGTCTTTTTTAGGGTTCAAGATCTCGAAAGGGGAAATCAGGATGGACCCTGAGAAGGTTTCAGCGGTATGAGACTGGGCCACTCCCACTTCCCGCAAAGAATTACAATGGTTTTTGGGTTTTGATCATTTCTATCGCAAAATTTATCCGGAACTTCAGTACAGTCACGGCCCCACTGCATAACACCACCTTGTCGCTTAGGTCGTTCCAGTGGACGCTGGAATGCAACAAGGCATTTAAAACCTTAAAGCATCGCTTTACCGCGGCCCCCGTGCTGCACCTCCCTGACCCAGCCCGACAGTTCGTGGTTGAGGTTGATGCCTCTAATGTGGGGGTTGGGGCAATATTGTCCCAAAGAAGCTCCTCTGACAATAGGCTCCACCCATGTGCCTTTTTATCCAAGAGGTTATCCCCTGCTGAACGCAATTATGGCATCGGCGACCGCGAGCTGTTAGCTGTAAAGGTGGCCTTGGAGGAATGGCGGCACTGGCTGGAGGGGGCACAATTTCCTTTCGTTGTGTACACCGACCACAAAAACTTAGAATACCTCAAGACTGCCAAACGCCTCAGTTCTTGCCAGGACAAGCTTTTTGTTCCGGTTTCCCTTAGGGGAGAAACGATTCAGTGGTGTCATGAAAATCGTATGTACAATCATCCAGGTATCAAGAAAACTCTCTTCGCAGTGCAACAGCGTTTCTGGTGTCCCAGGCTCGTTAAAGATGTTACAGAGTATGTAAATGCCTGTCACATATGTGCTATGTATAAGTCGTCCAATCGTCCGCCCGCTGGAGCTTTGTTACCGTTGCCGGTTCCGACTCGCCCCTGGACACATATCACGATGGATTTTTTGACCGGCTTTCCGTCGTCGAGGGGGCATACCATCGTTATGACGGTAGTGGACCGCCTTTCCAAAATGGTTCATTTCGTTCCTTTGAAGAAATTACCCTCCGCCAAAGAGACCGCAGAGGTTATGTTGAATCGGGTGTTCAAACTCCACGGGCTACCGCAGGACATAGTTTCTGATCGGGGTCGACAGTTACGTTTACGTTTACGTTTACGACTAGTAGCCTCACCTCGGGCTATCATCCACAGGCCAACGGGCAGTCGGAACGGTTGAACCAAGAGCTAGAAAAAGGGCTCCTGATTCTCGCATCCCGCCATTCCGCAACCTGGTCAGATCAGCTTCCATGGATCGAGCTCGCTCATAACAGTTTGCCATCCATTTTGTCCCATCCGTTTTGTCCCATTTCACGTTGTTTTTGGTTATCAACCCACGCTATTTCCCACTACCAATTTCGACTCCACGGTTCCCTCTGCCCTGCATTTGATTCTTCGTTGCCGTCGCACCTGGGACCGGGCTTGTTTGGCCTTAATACGTACTTCAGTGGCATACAAGTCCGCCGCCGATCGCAAACGTTCGGCGGCTCCGTCTTACTCCCCAAACCAGAGGGTTTGGCTGTCGACGCGCCACCTGGCCCTTAGGGGAGTTCCAAAGAAATTGGGTCCCAGGTTCGTGGGTCCCGTCCCTGTTACCAAGGTCATTAATCCAGTTTCTGTTCGTCTTCGCCTTCCAGGGTCCATGCACGTCCACTCCACTTTTCACGTCTGTCAAATCAAACCTGTCCGGTCCAGCACATTGTGCCCTCCTGCCATTCCCCCGCCGCCCGCCCGGTATGTGGATGGTGTCCCTGTTTTTGCTGTGCATCGGCTGGTAGCTTCTCGCCGTCGCGGTCGTCGTTTCCAGTATTTGGTGGATTGGGAGGGTTATGGCCCTGAGGAGCGGCCGTGGGTTCCCTCCCGTTTTGTTTTGGACCCTGATCTGATCCGTGAGTTCCATGCCACTCATCCCTCTTCCCCTGGGCTGCCGGGGGTCGGCCGTAGCGGGGGGGTACTGTCAGGGAATGACGGTGGGGTGGGTTGTCTGTGTTGTTTTTGGTCGGTTTTATTATCTTCCTTTTGTTCATGTATGCTTTGCTTTGTGTTCCTTTTCTGGTTGGGGTGTGTGTGTTGCTGTCTCTCTCTCTGTCTCTGGCCATGCCCTGTTTCTGGTTCCTTCCTTGCACACCTGTCCTGGATTTGCTGATTGGCTTCTGGGGGTATATATGCTCACCGTCTGTGTTTGTTCCTCGCCAGATTGATGCGCCCTGTGCCTTCTCTCCAGCTCTTGACCACGTATTTTGTATTGCCTGCTTCACTGTGCTTTCAACTTCCTGCCTGCCTGACCCGACCACGACTAGCCTTATGATCCTTGTACTGCTGCCGAGCCTTTTGGACTGTCTTTCCGTGTACTGACCCTTGCTTTCCACATTAAACCCAATCTACAACAAGAGCTTCTTGTGTGAGCCTCACTTTTGTGTCCTCCCACTCTCGCCTGTCAAAAGTCACCTAAAGATATGTTTCATCCAAACATTTCCAGAACATTCTGGGAACATTACCTAATCTCATAATCCAGTCATTGAAAGAAATTTGCAGTAAGAAAGATGGTGAGACTAGAATTAATACATTTGTCAAATTTCCCTCAACTATAAACATCCCTGGTTCTCAAGACCAGGCACCTAAGTGGCTCTGCTCTACTCTTTTCTGCTCTCCTATTTTACTCTTCCTTTTTAGATATTTAGATATACCTTTGTATACTGGCATAGTTCCACCTTAGAATTGGAATATAATATACAATGTCTGTTAGAAAGTATCCGACCTTTTAATTTTTTTCAAAAACCTGATGGATTTGAATCACGTGTGCTTGCATGAGCCAACCTTGAACCTTCGTGCGCATGCGTGAATTTTTTCATGCCTGTCGATTGCATCATTTGCTGGTAAGCAGCCTTTGTGTGAGGATGGGTGTAGTCTCTCGTCGTTTTTTCTTTGAAAGGAAATGGCGGAACGACTGGAGCAGCACAACTGCATCAAATTTTGCCAGAAACTGGGTGACAGCCAGGTGGAAACCATTCGGACTATTCAGACGGCTTTCGGTAACGATGCTATGGGCATCACACAGATTAAGGAGCGGTACAACCGGTTTAAAGACGACCGCAAAACGGTGGAGAGCAAGCCGCGCTCCGAGCGGCATCAACATGCTGAAATGACCAGATCATTCCAAAGTGAACGCTGTGGTGATGCAGGACCGTCGTATGACTATCCGAGAAATTGCGGAAGAGGTGGACATCAGCACTTTTTCGGCACATTCTACTGTGACAGAAGATTTTTCCATGATGGTGGAACAAAAGCGCCACCGTGTTGAAGTCTCACAGGACATGTTGTGACATGCTCACCTCTTCCACCATTCGGAAGATTCATATGCCTTTCAGTGGCTTTTCAGTCGTGTGACTATCCGAGAAATTGTGGAATAGGTGAGCATGTCACAACATGTCCTGTGAGACTTCAACACGGTGGCGCTTTTGTTCCACCATCAGCTTTGTGCCCAAGCCATCGGCATGAATTTCGCTGCAACTCTTTTCATGGCAAAATCTTCTGTCACAGTGGAATGTGTCGAAAAAGTGCTGATGTCCACCTCTTCCGCAATTTCTCGGATAGTCACACGACGGTCCCACATCACCACAGCGTTCACTTTGGAATGATCTGGTCATTTCAGCATGTTGATGGCCGCCCGGAGCGTGGCTCGCTCTCCACCGTTGTGCGGCCGCCTTTAAACCAGTTGTACCGCTCCTTAATCTGTGTGATGCCCATAGCATCCTCACTGAAAGCCGTCTGAATAATCCGAATGGTTTCCACCTGGCTGTCGCCCAGTTTCTGGCAAAATTTGATGCAGTTGCGCTGCTCCAGTCATTCCGCCATTTCCTTGCAAAGAAAAAACGATGAGAGACTACACCCATCCTCATACAAAGGCTGCTTACAAGCAAATGACGCAATCGACGGTGTGAAAAAATTCACGCATGCGCACGAAGGTTCAAGGTTGGCTCATGCAAGCACACGTGATTCAAATCCATCAGGTTTTCGAAAAAATAAAAAGGTCGGATACTTTTCTAACAGACCTCATATAAGATATACCTTACTGAATTTTCATGACTTGTCAATATATAAAAGGAAGTAATAATGTTATGATAACATTCTAGAAATGTTTCTGATAACTATAACCTAAATATCACCAATATATAATGTTACCAAAATGTTATATATTAGCTGGATACTTAGCTTTGAGGAAAACATCCCACCACATGTTTGAATGGAATGCAGCTGCTAACATTAAGAATGGAGCCACAGATTAAATGCAAAGTTTAAATAAGTGTGTTGCCGTGTTATAATGAGTCCCTTTTAAGTGATAACTGTTCATTTTGATGTAGCTGCTCTCTACTGTGAGAAGACTTAGTGCACGTGTACATTCATTATGAACACAGCCTGCTAAAAACAGTCTCTGCTAGAAGCTCAGCTTTGTGCATGCTTTTAAGTGTTGTCATTGATATAATTGTGAAAAATCCAAGAAATACATCTGTGTGATTAGACAGTCTGAAAAACAGCTGACAGTTCCGCATGCACGTACATTGTCACGGCAGGAGCTATAACTGGGTTAAAACAGAGTGCGTTTTCATTACAAAGAACAGACTCCACACACATCAAGATCCAAAGTCTGACAGACTCTCACTAAGTAAAATAAAAATAAAGCCTACCAGGTTCACTGAGGAGAACAAAATAAAAAAGGAAAAAACTGAACAGGGCATTCACCCACTTGTAGAATGATTTCAAAGATTAAATATATAAAGTCCACACCATTAAAGAAGTCCTCATGCTTGGATCACGTGTGATCGCCAGCTGGAGAATAATATCCACGTCCACGCCATCAAAAAAGTCCTTTATACACAGATTCCGCTTGATCGCCAGCCCGAGAACAATGTCCAAGTCCACTCTACCAACGAAGTCCTCATGCATGGATCCTGCGCAATCACCAGGTGGAGAACAATGTCCCTTGGTAGCTCTACCCACAGTTCTCTCACTATTCTGGCATGTTAGATAAAAGTCCATTATCTCCTGAAAATAATGTATTCCAACCTTTTGGTAAATGGACTGCATTTATATTGTGCTTTTCCATCCGAGTCAGGAGCTTAAAGCACTTTACAATGATTCTTCGCATTCCCCCATTCACACAGACACACTCACACACAGATGTCAGGGTGCTGCCGTGCAAAGTGCTCACTACACACGAAGAGCAACTTGGGGATTAAGGACCTAGCCCAAGGGTCCTTAGTGATATTCCAGCCAGGCTGGGGTTTGAACCATCTCAAGCCCAACACTTAACCACTAGACCAGGGGTGTGCCATGAAGGGCCAAGACACTGCAGGCTTACCTTGCTACCAGTCGCCTCAGCAGGTGATTTCATTAATGATCAGGGCCAGGTTTCATAAAGCAGTCTAATCTTGTTTAGTTGAATAAACTGACTTAGTTGACTAATTTTTTGCCGTTAGTTATTGCACAAAGTGCTTAGTCGGCTAAAGTTTCATGTTACCTGACTAAAGTTTTTAGCCTGGTACAGAGGAGGCTAATTTTACTTTATTTGACAAAACTTCAGTGTCTTACCTCAAAAAATGGAACCTATCATGTACCACCACTTGATGGAACACTCAATAGCACCTCTGCCTTGCTCATATTCCTTCAAAAGAAGAGCTTCATAGTTGCAGCAGATGACTGTCATGATGTGTCTGTGACAGTTCTCATGAGCCATCGGGTGTTGCTGTTACAATGAGCAATGTTATGTGCACAAAAAGGCTTGATGGAAGTGTAGAAGAAGAAACTGAAGAGTGAAACTGCTAGGCTAAGAGCTAATCAAGTCATTCTGCTGTTCTTATGGGTCCATAAATGTTAATAAAGCCAGTTAACGAAGCAAAGGCTACATAGTTCATGAAAACGACCAATCTGTAAACAAAACTTGCACATTGGAACTGTCTCTTGGAATGGCACGCACAAGGCCGTTATGCCTGTGAAAACCGTCGACTAAGGTAAGATGGCTAATCTATAAGTTTAACCGTCGATGTGAAACGTAATTAGATGGATAATGTTGGGCGACTAACTGTAGTCAACTATGGCCGGGTTCACACGGCAGGATAATTAGGCCGATATTGGACCCGATTTTCCCCTTCCGACAATCTTAAGGACGCCCCGACAATCGATAATCTTATCAGATATTCCTGCCGTGTGTGGTGTGTTAAGAGTGCTCTGATCTGCTCGGAAGGACGTCAGGAGCGCTCCGATCGTAAATCGGGGATATTCAACATGTTGGATTTTGTTGGCTCGATATCACAGTGTGTGTTGTGTCCTCCGACCAAAACAAGTATGCAGCCTGCTGAATGTGACATTCAGCCAATCAGAAAGCGAGGTGAAAGATGCACGGAGCAGAAAATAAAATCAAAACAGCTGTTCTGACTTACCAGAAAGTCCGGTGGTCGCGCTGTCCCCACTCCTTTAAAGAACGCGTTTTTCTTTTTGTATCGTTTTTTTTCCCTCTGTTTTAAATAGTCCACAAAGTACCTCCGTTTGTTTACTCTGAGGTCACGTTTAATCTCGAGAGATTTTGTGAGATTTCCTGTCTGAGCTGTGAATGTCCGTGCGTGAAATCTGTTCGTGTGTGGTGTTGTTGTCCTTGCCGTGTGGCTGAACACCACACACTGTACGACCAAACCTGTTAGAGCTATGTTTTTTTATCTTCACGTGTGTGGTCTCTCAGGTTTTGGAAACCTAAGATAATTTTAAAATCCTGTCGTGTGAACCAGGCTTAAGTTTAGTAGACTGAAAGAGAGAGATTGCTTAGATTTCTTTATGAAACCAGGCCCAGGTGTCTCAGTAGGTGATTTCATTGATGCTCGGGTGTTTATGTTGTGGTGATTGGTTGCAAGGAAACCTGCAGTGTCTCTGCCCTCGTTGTGAAACCCCTGCACTAGACCATTACCTCCCATTTTGTAAACTTAATCACAGATATGTAGTATCTTATGATTCTTGAGCTTCATATGTACAAACAGTAGACACGGAGTCTAGTCTACTTAACATTTCTTCCTGTAATCAAAAACACGGAGAGAGTGTTCCTGACCTTTGTCACCTATGTGCTTTGTATAGCACCTTGAGGTAACGTTGTAATTTGGCAGTGTATAAATACATTGAATACACAAAAACTACAAGAAACTGCTTCATAATCAAGCCATATTTCATGACATTGATACGTGTCTTGGTTATCACTCAACTATATCTATTATTAAACCTATACATTATTACATCAGGTCATTTATAAGCATTGCTTGTCAGCATAAAATAATTTCCTTCCAGGATCTATTGTGTACTCAAGATTTTACCTAAATTAATGAATGTGAATACTAACAAAATTATGTGAAATTATAAACTGGAGAAACTGCCCATTGCTTTATCATATGGACATCAAAGCTGCAGTTTTGTTCAGCTGTAATGCCCGTAGAGCCTCTTTTTTGTTGTCTGTTCTTACTTTTCTTCATGGCCCCCTCGCTAAATCAAACAGACAGATAATTCAATTAAACTCTAGTTGGTTGGAAGCATGACTCAGTGGACATGTGTTAAAGAAAAGAAATATTTCTTAACACCATAACCTTATCAGTTTCAAATGGTCTTAGTCGGAGCTGGCTGTTTTATAATCTTTTGTGGCGTCTTTGATGTGAGTGAAGCAACTGACTCATTACATAAATAAATACAGTTCACCTGTTTGTATAATCCAAGACACTGTAGTATGAATAACACAGCTATGCACAGATACTGGGCTGTAACTAGTGATTGCTTTAATTAATTATGTTATTAATTTCTGCTTTTTTTAAAAAGTTTGTTTTCTTTTAGGGGTACACAGTCAAGTTCAGAGATACTTTTGATTGTCCAGTGTTCCAGTGTGTGACAATCAAAGCTATTCATTTCAATAAAATTTCTTATTATAAAATTAAGAAAAAAATAATTCAAGTAATCATGTTTAAGAACCTGGAGTGTTTCGTGTTTTTGAAAAAACAAAAAACAAAACTAAAAAAAGACTAAAATGTTTAATCAGTTGTAAAACTAGTCAGTTAATTTTGTTAATATTAATATTTCTCAGTTAATATGTACATGTGTAATCATGTGAACAAAGTGAAGGAAATGGAATTTAGTTTTTAATGACCCGTGGTTGCCTTTCTTCTGACCTCACTCTCACTGTACAATCTCATTGCTGTGAGGTTTCTGCCACCATGGCAACCATGACATCAGCAGCATGCCGGTGGTCAGGTTTTGCTGAAGAGTCTGTGTGAATAAAAAGAGGAAATGGAGGATTAAAAACACACTGCAAATGAGGGAGAGGAGGAAATGACAGAGGGGGTGGAAGCAACAGAAAGGAAACAAGAATTTTACTGCATGGAGTGGAAACCCGTGCCTTATTGCTCTGTGTTACCAGGGCAACTGTAGCATGTAGACTTGGCTGCCTGTGATCCATCCCCAGTATAAATCTCATAGATAAATTCAGAGCCTAAGGACAGCCCGGCCATATCACAGGCAAAGCCTCACCTCTGTCTCTTCACTTACTTTCCCACGCCCTTCCAATGCTGCCTTCTGATTTGATAGCTAATTGTAAATTCATTATCACAGCGTAGGGATTTGGAATGTACAACGCAAATGAGAAGTGTGTGAGAAATTAAATAGGAGAGGATCTCACTGTCTCATTCATTTGCACACATCCCTCATGTTCTGATGAAGATAGCTGAAGTGAAAAGCAGCAGCACCTCCAAGAGCAAAGATGACAGGAAGTGACTCCCGTCCTTTTTTTGGCACTTTAGGCTTTCAAGCTTACTACTGCAGTCAAGGAGGTTATGTTTGTACAAGTGTTTGTTGATTTTCTAGCAGTATTACTCAATATCTAATGATGTGATATTCATAAAAGGTAGAAGATGAGGAGTTTGGTTGCAGATTCATGAAGTGTTTAGAGTTTGTGCATTATAAGATTGGGTGCATTTGATAAATTTCTCATATTTCATTGAACATAGAGGAAAGGAGGGGCCTCATTTAGAATAGATCACAATAACAGGCAGAAAAAAAGTGCTCCAACGAATGTCATCCTAGTACCTTTTATTTAATAAGGATTTTATGGCTATGTGACAAAGCTCCGGTGTGTTTGGTGTCATAACCCAGATGATTCTTCTCACAGCAGTAGATATTCATATTTTGCTGCTTATTTTTCCAGAACCTCTTTGTGACTATTTCTTCATTGTTTTCTGTTCCCCAATGGGTAGTATTTATGTGTGCCCAAACGATCAAGCACACGGTTTTCATTAAGAAACATTATATTTGGTCTGTATTGACTCTGAGAATGTCAGTCCATTTCTTTGCTTCTCTTTCTTCCCCTAAGGTGACTACAGAGTGTTGTCCAATGCTTTAATGTGCCAGTGAACTGGAAAGAATCAGATGTGTCACTTGGGGAAGGATGGACAATAAGGTCACCTGCCCACAGTCCAATTAAAGTAAAGGTTTAGCATAAAATATATTAAGATATTTCTCCCCTGACTGCTCACTACTCATCTAAGTAATTTCAGTTCAATTTATTTCATTTATATAGCGCCCAATCACAACAAATTTGCCTCAAGGCACTTCACACAAGTAAGGTCTAACCTTACCAACAACCAGAGCAAGCACACAGGCAACTGTTATGTGTCGGACGCAGCCCGGAGAACCGACCAGCGTTTGAAGGACCCAGTATAAAATAAGCAGAGCACGGTACAAAGGATAACAGAGTTTAATGAACATAACAGTGCTGTGAAAAATATAAAAGTGCGCGGTCTGGCGTGGTGGATTGCGGTGCGCTCCCAGCAGCGCTAACGGTCCGGAGCCAGAACTGGTTCGGACCCAAGGACCCTGCCGACACCCCCCAGGTGGCCGCGACAAACCGAGTCTGTGAAAGAAGGAATCATTATGTGAGTCCACACTCAACACACAGAGAGAACGCTCAAAGGTGTACAAACAGCAAACACTTCCTGGCTTAATTACTAATCAGCTTCCCACCCTGCAGGCATGGAACATCCAGTTCACAAAACTCCACAGCAGTGGAAGCTGATTAAACGACTACATACAGCTCAATATAATAAAGGTGTGAGGGACACCATATTTACTGACTGTATAAATGTTAGTCACAAAATCTAACGTACCTCAGGAAGTGTGCTGACGAGCGTGAGACCTCACCCTCTCCTCTTTCACAGACCATGCATCAAACCTGGACGTTCTCTGCATCCACTGATGATGAGATGGCTCTCGAGACGACGATCTCACCCGTCTGGTCACAAGGTCGAGTCTCTGGCAAATACACACTGTGTACTCCAGTCTTAAATGCCACCATGTTCCAATCCATGTAGATGCGCCACAGCTGTGAGTCCTGACGAGCCGCAGGTGATCAGGGTGAGGTCCTGATAAACTCAGCTACACAGCCACTCAGTCCCAAATGCAAGCCACCTGGAAGGAAAAACAAAAGACAGAAACAAAAAGGCAGCCAGGCCCCCCAGCCATACAACAGCAACAGTGGTAAGGAAAAACTCCCTCTGAGGAAGAAACCTCAAGCAGACTAGACTCAAAGGAGTGGTCCTCTGCTTGGGCCATGCTACCGACACAAATTATAAAACAGTTCACAAAATGAATATACAGGAGATGTTGCTGGTGCACAGGACAGGAGGGTTTCAGGAACAGATACCACACTCATCCCTGCCGCACCTCAAACAGAGAGAAAAAACAGAATTAGGCATCAGAAAGACAACAAATACAGTATAATTTGTCAGCATTAAGCAACAAGAAGAACAAAAGAAATACTAAGATGATGAATGAATGAGACCGGCCACTAGCCCTAAGCTTCACTAAAAGACCCAAAATTTAGATAAAGTTGAGGCTGTGGCACACTCCGTTTCCAAATAAAATGAATTCTAAAGAGTAAAAAGCATAGTAATATACTATGCCAGTATGTTAGCCATACAAAAGGGAGAATTTGTGCGTCTTAAGTCTGGACTTGAAAGTCTCTACAGAATCTGACTGTTTTATTGATCAAATCAAATCAAAATAACTTTATTTATCTGTCAGGAACTTCATTTGCAGACAAAGCGCCAGCACGAGCAGAAACACACATTTCATACATGATAAAATTCCATAAAAATCAACACTTCATCAACACTTAATAAATATAATTACAAAAGCCAGTAAAAGCCAAGCACAGCCTGCTTAAAGAACTAGTCACATTAGCTGCTATTCAGCAGGCGAATCGAGGTGGGCAAGAAACTGGAGGTGGCCCTCTTAGTCCTAAAAGGCAGGGACCTAAACCTGCGACCTGATGGTAAGAGGGTGTAATACTGGTGCAGAATGTGAGTGGGGTCTGTGGAGATCTGCGTAGCTTTCCTCACAACTCTGTGGTTATAGATGGAGGTGAGTGAGTCCTGCTGCTGTCCAATGATTTTGCTGCTGATATTGATGACTTTATTGAGAGTGTTAACGATGGGTGAGACTGAGTGAACCAAACCAGGCTGTGATATTGAACGTGAGGATGGATTCTATGAAGCATTTATAAAAAAAAACTACAAGAATTGAGTGGTGAACCTGTAATTTGCAAAGTTTACAGAGAAAAAAAAAGGCGCTGTTGACATTTCGGGAAAATTTGTTCTGTGTTGAGTTGAAATGTGAGTTATCAATTATTGTACCTAAGTATTGGTATGAGTGGACCTTTTCTATTGCTTCATTGTTAACTGTAAGTGTGGGAGTGGTGGCGTGTCCATGATGGAAAAGGACAACCATTTCCTTGGTCTTGGATACATTTAAATCCAAACAATTATCTCTGCACCACAGTGAAAAAATGTCCAGTTCAGCCTGTAGAAGTCCATCTGTATTAGTGGAGTCCATGATAACAGTGTCATCAGAATATTTGATATATGTTATTCCGGGGGTAGTGCTCCTGCAATCATTAGTGTACAGAGTGAAGAGAAGTGGAGAGATGACTGAGCCCTGGGGTGAACCTGTGGATATTGTCCTGATCGAGCTGAGATGACCATTTACCCTGACCCTCTGTTCCCTCCTTGAGAGGATGGATTGATGCAGGGAGATCATTCCACAGAACAGGGGCACGATAAGAGAAAGCTCTGTGACCCACAGACTTTTTATTCACCCTAGGGACACAAAGTCCTGCACCCTGAGAATGCAATGCCCAAGCCGGTACGTAGGGCTTAATTAGGTCAGCTAAGTAGAGAGGTGCCAGTCTGTAAACAGTTTTATAGGCTAGTAGCAGAACCTTAAAATCTGATCTCACAAGGACAGGAAGTCAGTGAAGAGATGCCAGAATTGGTGTCATGTGGTCAAACTTTCTGCTTCATGTCAAAGTAAGTAAATCAAATCAAATCAATTTTATTTATATAGCGCCAAATCACAACAAACAGCTGCCCCAAGGCGCTTCATATTGCAAGGCAAGGCCATACAATAATTACAGAAAAACCCCAACTGTCAAAACAACCCCCTGTGAGCAAGCACTTGGCGACAGTGGGAAGGAAAAACTCCCTTTTAACAGGAAGAAACCTCCAGCAGAACCAGGCTCAGGGAGGGGCAGTCTTCTGCTGGGACTGGTTGGGGCTGAGGGAGAGAACCAGGAGAAAGACATGCTGTGGAGGGGAGCAGAGATCAATCACTAATGATTAAATGCAGAGTGGTGCATACAGAGCAAAAAGAGAAAGAAACACTCAGTGCATCATGGGAACCCCCCAGCAGTCTAAGTCTATAGCAGCATAACTAAGGGATGGTTCAGGGTCACATGATCCAGCCCTAACTATAAGCTTTAGCAAAAAGGAAAGTTTTAAGCCTAATCTTAAAAGTAGAGAGGGTGTCTGTCTCCCTGATCCGAATTGGGAGCTGGTTCCAGAGGAGAGGAGCCTGAAAGCTGAAGGCTCTGCCTCCCATTCTACTCTTACAAACCCTAGGAACTACAAGTAAGCTTGCAGTCTGAGAGCAAAGTGCTCTATTGGGGTGATATGGTACTATGAGGTCCCTAACATAAGATGGGACCTGATTATTCAAAACCTTATAAGTAAGAAGAAGAATTTTAAATTCTATTCTAGAATTAACAGGAAGCCAATGAAGAGAGGCCAATATGGGTGAGATATGCTCTCTCCTTCTAGTCCCTGTCAGTACTCTAGCTGCAGCATTTTGAATTAACTGAAGGCTTTTCAGGGAACGTTTAGGACAACCTGATAATAATGAATTACAATAGTCCAGCCTAGAGGAAATAAATGCATGAATTAGTTTTTTCAGCATCACTCTGAGACAAGACCTTTCTAATTTTAGAGATATTGCGCAAATGCAAAAAAGCAGTCCTACATATTTGTTTAATATGCGCATTGAATGACATATCCTGATCAAAAATGACTCCAAGATTTCTCACAGTATTACTAGAGGTCAGGGTAATGCCATCCAGAGTAAGGATCTGGTTAGACACCATGTTTCTAAGATTTGTGGGGCCAAGTACAATAACTTCAGTTTTCTCTGAGTTTAAAAGCAGGAAATTAGAGGTCATCCATGTCTTTATGTCTGTAAGACAATCCTGCATTTTAGCTAATTGGTGTGTGTCCTCTGGCTTCATGGATAGATAAAGCTGGGTATCATCTGCGTAACAATGAAAATTTAAGCAATGCTGTCTAATAATACTGCCTAAGGGAAGCATGTATAAAGTGAATAAAATTGGTCCTAGCACAGAACCTTGTGGAACTCCATAATTAACCTTAGTCTGTGAAGAAGATTCCCCATTTACATGAACAAATTGTAATCTATTAGATAAATATGATTCAAACCACCGCAGCGCAGTGCCTTTAATACCTATGGCATGCTCTAATCTCTGTAATCAAATTTTATGGTCAACAGTATCAAAAGCAGCACTGAGGTCTAACAGAACAAGCACAGAGATGAGTCCACTGTCTGAGGCCATAAGAAGATCATTTGTAACCTTCACTAATGCTGTTTCTGTACTATGATGAATTCTAAACCCTGACTGAAACTCTTCAAATAGACCATTCCTCTGCAGTTGATCAGTTAGCTGTTTTACAACTACCCTTTCAAGAATTTTTGAGAGAAAAGAAAGGTTGGAGATTGGCCTATAATTAGCTAAGATAGCTGGGTCAAGTGATGGCTTTTTAAGTAATGGTTTAATTACTGCCACCTTAAAAGCCTGTGGTACATAGCCAACTAATAAAGACAGATTGATCATATTTAAGATCGAAGCATTAATTAATGGTAGGGCTTCCTTGAGCAGCCTGGTAGGAATGGGGTCTAATAGACATGTTGATGGTTTGGAGGAAGTAACTAATGAAAATAACTCAGAACAATCGGAGAGAAAGAGTCTAACCAAATACCGGCATCACTGAAAGCAGCCAAAGAGAACGATATGTTTTTGGGATGGTTATGAGTAATTTTTTCTCTAATAGTTAAAATTTTATTAGCAAAGAAATTCATGAAGTCATTACTAGTTAAAGTTAAAGGAATACTCGGCTCAATAGAGCTCTGACTCTTTGTCAGCCTGGCTACAGTGCTGAAAAGAAACCTGGGGTTGTTCTTATTTCCTTCAATTAGTGATGAGTAGTAAGATATCCTAGCTTTACGGAGGGCTTTTTTATAGAGCAACAGACTCTTTTTCCAGGCTAAGTGAAGATCTTCTAAATTAGTGAGACGCCATTTCCTCTCCAACTTATGAGTTATCTGCTTTAAGCTGCGAGTTTGTGAGTTATACCATGGAGTCAGGCACTTCTGATTTAAGGCTCTCTTTTTCAGAGGAGCTACAGCATCCAAAGTTGTCCTCAATGAGGATATAAAACTATTGACGAGATAATCTATCTCACTCACAGAGTTTAGGTAGCTACTCTGCCCTGTGTTGGTATATGGCATTGGAGAACATAAAGAAGGAATCATATCCTTAAACCTAGTTACAGTGCTTTCTGAAAGACTTCTACTGTAATGAAACGTATTCCCCACTGCTGGGTAGTCCATCAGAGTAAATGTAAATGTTATTAAGAAATGATCAGACAGAAGGGGGTTTTCAGGGAATACTGTTAAGTCTTCAATTTCCATACCATAAGTCAGAACAAGATCTAAGGTATGATTAAAGTGGTGGGTGGACTCATTTACATTTTGAGCAAAGCCAATCGAGTCTAACAATAGATTAAATGCAGTGTTGAGACTGTCATTCTCAGCATCTGTGTGGATGTTAAAATCGCCCACTATAATTGTCTTATCTGAGCTAAGCACTAAGTCAGACAAAAGGTCTGAAAATTCACAGAGAAACTCACAGTAACGACCAGGAGGACGATAGATAACAACAAATAAAACTGGTTTTTGGGACTTCCAATTTGGATGGACAAGACTAAGAGACAAGCTTTCAAATGAATTAAAGCTCTGTCTGGGTTTTTGGTTAATTAATAAGCTGGAGTGGAAGATTGCTGCTAATCCTCCGCCTCAGCCCGTGCTACGAGCATTCTGGCAGTTAGTGTGACTCGGGGGTGTTGACTCATTTAAACTAACATATTCATCCTGCTGTAACCAGGTTTCTGTAAGGCAGAATAAATCAATATGTTGATCAATTATTATATCATTTACTAACAGGGACTTAGAAGAGAGAGACCTAATGTTTAATAGACCACATTTAACTGTTTTAGTCTGTGGTGCAGTTGAAGGTGCTATATTATTTTTTCTTTTTGAATTTTTATGCTTAAATAGATTTTTACTGGTTGTTGGTGGTCTGGGAGCAGGCACCGTCTCTACGGGGATGGAGTAATGAGGGGATGGCAGGGGAGAGAAGCTGCAGAGAGGTGTGTAAGACTACAACTCTGCTTCCTGGTCCCAACCCTGGATAGTCATGGTTTGGAGGATTTAAGAAAATTGTCCAGATTTCTAGAAATGAGAGCTGCTCCATCCAAAGTGGGATGGATGCCGTCTCTCCTAACAAGACCAGGTTTTCCCCAGAAGCTTTGCCAATTATCTATGAAGCCCACCTCATTTTTTGGACACCACTCAGACAGCCAGCAATTCAAGGAGAACATGTGGCTAAACATGTCACTCCCGGTCCAATTGGGGAGGGGCCCAGAGAAAACTACAGAGTCCGACATTGTTTTTGCAAAGTTACACACCAATTCAATGTTAATTTTAGGGACCTCCGATTGGCGTAACCGGGTGTCATTACTGCCAACGTGAATTACAATCTTACCAAATTTACGCTTAGCCTTAGCCAGCAGTTTCAAATTTCCTTCAATGTCGCCTGCTCTGGCCCCCGGAAGACAATTGACTATGGTTGCTGGTGTCGCTAACTTCACATTTCTCAAAACAGAGTCGCCAATAACCAGAGTTTGATCCTCGGCGGGTGTGTCGCCGAGTGGGGAAAAACGGTTAGAAATGTGAACGGGTTGGCGGTGTACACGGGGCTTCTGTTTAGGGCTACGCTTCCTCCTCACAGTCACCCAGTTGGCCTGCTTTCCCGGCTGCTCGGGATCTGCCGGGAGGGAACTAACGGCGGCTAAGCTCCCTTGGTCCGCACCAACTACAGGGGCCTGGCTAGCTGTAGAATTTTCCACGGTGCGGAGCCGAGTCTCCAATTCGCCCAGCCTGGCCTCCAAAGCTATGAATAAGCTACACTTATTACAAGTACCATTACTGCTAAAGGAGGCCGAGGAATAACTAAACATTTCACACCCAGAGCAGAAAAGTGCGGGAGAGACAGGAGAAGCCGCCATGCTAAACCGGCTAAGAGCTAGTAGCTGCGCTAAGCTAGCGGATTCCTAAAAACACGCAAAGTGAATAATGTGTAAATAATTTAGAGGTGATTCAGCAGAGGGAGTGCTTTAGTTAAGGCACGTGAAGATTACACTGTGAAATAAATCGTTATCTAGTTAACTAGATTAATCTAACTGCGCAGATTAAACAGCTAACAGATACAGCAAAACACCGCTGTGCTCCGGAACAGGAAGTGATACAATACCGCAGTGAGAGCCAACCACCAGTAGAGGTAGTAGAGGTAGTGTAAGTAAGTAAGTAG